>NC_081158.1:1076390-1144572 GCF_012432095.1 Onychostoma macrolepis | reverse complement strand
AATTGAACACTATTTGAGGTATTTGGCTTATCGCGTCTGTTGAGGCGACGTACCCTTCTTACACATAAAAATACACAACTGTCTACTTCGGCAGGTAATCCTGTCACATTCCACTCCCCATACTTGTACTAAAGCACGCGTGACGCTTCTGGTGATATTAGCGTCTGCCGTCTCACTAATGAGGACATATCTACATGAACAACACATCCAAAACTGCTCTGATAGTCATTTGAATAAAACTATCCTCATCATATCATATACACACAGAAATGTAAAGGTATTGACAGACATGTTCACAAGTCTCTGAGGTCCAAGTCTAAGTCAAGTCTCAAGTCTTTAAAGCGGAGTCCAAGTCGTCTTAAGTCTTTGTTCTATTTATTAGCGACAGTTCTTTCAGCTAGTTATTGAGGCTAAATCAGTTTTGAAATACTGATTTCACAATATAATTTTCTCAACAACAACAACAAAAAACTTTAACAAAATTTAAGACAAATTAGAAATTAAAAGGTGTCCATTTATTAATTGTCAGATAAAATGCTGCACATTTCTTTGTAAAATTTAAATGTGTCAAACAACAAAACTAAATTTTAAAACAAACCCCAATTAATCAAATGAATTACACAAATGAAATAAATCTCATATAAACAAACTAAGGCTTTGTCTGTGCTTTTTCAATTTAAAATTAGAGGCAACCGCTGTATTTTAAACACAACACAATCCAAACAAAGGATTACATACAGCATGAGCAGTTTTTAATCTAAATTGGATTGTATAATTTCGAAATTTGAAGCAAAAACAAAATGGTCTGACTTAGTTTTGTGAAATTATTCTACATAAAACATCTGTACGAAACAAAACAGCAGACGGGCTGAATTAATGCAGATTCACTCTCTGCCAGCAGGTGGCGCTTGAACAGCAATTAAACATCGTTTCCTTGGTTGCCGCTGTAAACAAAGCAGCACTGCGATTATGAACACTACTTTAATATGCATTATACAGAGGCAAGATGAGAAGAAAATACCATCTAAACTTTTCTAAAGACAGCCAGTTCCCCTCAGAGATACATTCATATAAACTCAGATACCAAATGACTTGCGATTTTTACGAGTCTCACAAGTCACGAGTCCAAGTCAAGTCTTGAGTCTTTATTTATATGACTTAAGTGCGACTCGAGTCCAAGTCACAGACTCGAGTTTCCATCTCTGGGTATTCACAGCAACCCGTCAAAATAAAAGTTCGGTTTACCTTGTCATTGTCAATGACTTACCAAGTCATTGCGGCAGAAATAGCCAACATTACTATTGTTCAGTAGAATGTATGAAATAGGCTACTACTAAAATTATTAAAACCTTATTTTTAAGGGATAATCATACAATATTTCTTCAATGTTTTTAATTGTAATATTAAATCCCCTTTATTTTCCAAAAAATAAAATGTGTTAAATTTTCATTAATTAAAAGATAAATTAAATGAATGTTTTATATGCCTTAAAGGTCCCATGGCATGAAACTTTATGAGGTTTTTTTAACATTAATATGAGTTCCTCTAGCCTGCCTATGGTCCCCCAGTGGCTAGAAATGGCGATAGGTGTAAACCGAGCCCTGGGTATCCTGTTTCGCCTTTGAGAAAATGAAGGCTCAGATGGCCCAATCTAGAATCTTCCCTTTATGTCGTCATACGGGGAAAGGTTACCACCCCTTTCTCTGCTTTGCCCGCCCATGAGAAAATGAGCTACTACCATGTGAGGCGAGCGAAATATTTTTTTTTCCTTGAGAGACATCATGGCTTGCAAACGAGCGAAGCATGGCAGTTGCTCAGTGTTTGGATGAACAAATGAACACTGAAGTATTTTTTTAGTTCCTTCATCCGAGCCTATGGCTAGCGTTAGCTACATGATAATAACTGTAACGGCATACATAAACAAACCAACTAAAGTACCGTATCCAGACACAATATTTTAAACTAACCATTCGGAGACGTCCTGCTGTAGCCGCTGAGTTGCAACTTCTTCATCCGGTGCTTCTCCGTCCGGATCAGATTCTGGGTCAAACTGAAAAGCTTGAAGGACTGTGTGTCTACGAGCCATTGCGATACATCCACTGTCAACATTAGCACATGGTAGCGCATGGTAGCACAAGCTGGTTAAGGCCACACACCCACCCTCCACCTTGCCCCGCCTCTCTCCTCCTCATTAGCATTTAAAGCTACAGACTCAGAAATGGCACGTCCTAAGGAAAGCTCATTGTGGGACTGGCTCGTAGTGGCTGAAATTCTGCACCAAGGCTGAATTTCGGGAAAGAGACTTCAGATTAGGCCTATATAAAAGCAGCCAAAAAGCAGCATGTCATGGGACCTTTAATAGTTTTGTTGTGAACTTTTCTCTTCTACGAAGCAGAGACCAGGAGACGTTGGGATATCTTTCATCCAGAAGTTACTCTTTATTGAGAACTCGCTGTGCGTCGCTGTAGTCATCCAAGTCTAAACTAAAGCAGTGATACATTGTAGTTTTAAATACATTTTAGGGGGCAGTGCTTAGGAATGGAGACCAAGCACCTGGGTGACAACTTTAAACAAAGCATGCAAATGAGAAAGACAGACCCAATCAACAACACTCGATTGCATTGATAATCCAATCAGTCTAACGATTCATGTCTGGGCCAGGGGGCTCCGAAAGCCATTTGCAGAACAAAAGATTAGAGTCTGGTTCATTTGGCTCATTTCACTTACAATAGGAGAACAGGAACTGGCAGGGACCTCTTGCATCTGATGTAGTGATCTGACTCATGTCACCATTTTTCACCTTAAATGCTAAATACAAGGTATATAACTTCTTCAGTTTGTACACTATTACATTGGAATCTAAATTAAACATTTAAATAAATTTGTAATCCCACAGTTTCAAATAGTTTTTACTAGTTTTAGTTTTAAAGTCATAGTTTAATAAAAGTACTCAGATATTGCTTTTTTTACTTTATTTGCATATGTGACTAAAAGGAATCCAAAAGTAATCAGATTACATTACTTGCATATTGTGGTACTTGGATTAGGTTACTGAATACTTTTTTGATGAAGCAATTTGTAACTGTAACGGAATACTTTTTAAAAGTAACCCTCCTAACCCTGCTAATGACAAACAATCATGTGTGGAGACCATCAAAATCCATGAAGGATGACATTTCATTAATGACAACATTGACTAATAACTTACCTGTTATGCGTGAATTGTGAAAGAAACACATTTTGGTTTTAGCACAACTTTTTTGTGAAAGTTTTTGATCCACTTCAGATGTTGGCTAGTGTATAATAAAAATATGCATTAGCATACTTGTGAATTGTTCTTAGTTTTATAAGCATACTCTACTTTTTGTTACTAAGTTATATAATTCATATTTTGTTCCTGACCTTGCAGCTAAACCAAGTAAGAAAAGTAAGAAAAAGATAAGATATTATAACAAATGTAAGGAGTAAAATTATTTCCTTTATGAAAATAACTCCTCGTGAAGCCAAAACTTAGGAACTCTTACAATTCAAATGTCAGGCCACAAAACAAACTCTTCAATCAGGCTTTGATCTCTTTGTGAAGCCAAACACCCAGGAACCCTTACAATGCAAATGTCATGCCGCAAGACAATAAACTCTCTAATCAGACAAGAAGATCTGAGAGAAAGACCATTTGGTCCACTCACCCATCCTTCCACCCTGGGCTCATGGTACTGGTCACTGAAAGAACTCAAGTTGCTACTCTTACATAAATATTTACTATATCTTAAGAATTAATGATCTTAACCCTTTCATGTTTGGTATCATTTTAAAGGTCTCGGTGCGATGGGTAAACTGGTCTCAATTTCACAGTAGTCACTTATATTATGGGAAATATTGGAAACTTAAGTGAATTCTGTACCTCTGTTGTGGGGGCGGTCTCCTTTCAAAAACTGATAAACATTGCTCTACCGGTGTGACCATTTGGGGCACGAGAACAGCTCCTAGAGCGGTTTCTCATCCCCCATAGATCTAATCTGTTTTGGGGCAGAGAATAAATGTTTATGGGCCTTTTGTTCTGGTGGTATTTAAGGGAAAGTTGCAAATAAGTCGGCGCGATTTGTAGCCAGATCAGCCCGTAGTGTGGAGGGTACTTAATATGTTCCATACTATGTATCTTCTTCTCGAAGCCAGGTAAACATTTTGTTCTTAGATTCATCTTTGAACAACTGTTATGTATTTTCTTATTTTTGAATTGACTTCTTATTGTTTTACTTATGTAATTGGCGAGATAAGTTTACCTGACTAATAATAAATTGTTATATTTGATTTATTCTGATCTCTTCTGAAATCATTTTTTCCAGTAGATTAATGGTAGAGGTATTTCCGCAAATCTGCGTTCAGGACAGATCACACCAAAGCACTAATGGATGAGCCATGGGGGCATCATGAAGGAGACTCTGGATTTCTGACTGTCGCTGGCTTAACACGGTGTAGCTCTCGTGGTTATAGGAAAAATACACTCTTTGTTATGAGCATGCAGGCGCAGCTCACTTAAAGGTATTATAATCACTCTGCACCCTCTGAGTAAGTTCAGAACTGACGAGTTTGTGTCGTGGATTCACTAAATAATCGGCCGAAGTGTAATTCCTATGCGATACCTAGTCCCTAATGAACGAAGAATTGAAAGTATAAGATTTTCGGAATAATCAAATATCTAAGTTAATGTACAATCGATATCTGTGATCAGTTTAATTATAAATATTGTCTAAATTTAATGATCACTTGAAATTGGAGTCAGATCAAGCACGGAGTTAGACTAAAATTTAAACTAGATCCTGATAAATTCAGAAGCGCAAGTAAAAGACCGAATACGCGTTCAACCTTTGACCAGGCCGCTGGATTCCGTTGTTTGGGCTAGCGGGTGGAGCCTTACACAAATATTTTTGAGACAGTCAACATAACATAAAACAGAAAACCTTTTGGTTTGTAAGGTAATTGAAAGCAAATGAGAAACATTTCAAATTTGAGGAAAAAAAATATTCACATTGTTATCATGTTACATGTCTGTGTGGTTTTAGTTTCTGTTGTGACCTAGTTTTGCCTGTGTCTTGATGAGTTCATTGTTCCCACTGTCACAAACAGAGACGTAAACCAAAGGTGAGTGAATGACAAGTATGTTTATTGACAGGAATGGGATATGGATCTTGGTGAGAGTGTCTTGGGTGAGTATCTTGGTGATAGAGAGAGTCCAATGAGTCTTAGCAGAGAGTTGACTAAATTCTCTGTTTGCAGGGTGATTGCAGATCAGGAACCAGGAGACTTGCAAATCCGTCGCTGGCAATCGTAGGAGATACCGGGGAGAAAGTCTGCGAGACAACAGGTAAGTATTCAGAGAGTCAGGTTACTGTTCAGATGGTGAACCTGTAGACCGGGCGATGAGTGTCAGAGAGCATGGGTATTTATGGGAGTGCTGATGAGGGTGAGCAGGTGCGGGTGATTAGAACTCAGGTGACTGTGATCTGGTGATTGCTGTTGACGACGGTGACTGTGACTCTCTGACACCCACCTGTTGTGTCATTAATTATCCATGTTAGTTAACTAATAATTATCCCTATTAGTCCTGAGTTCTCCCCAGTTCATTTGCCAGTTATTGTCTATGTTACACGTTTTCGTGGATTTTGCTGCCTTCACGTTAGTGATGCAAAGTCCAATTCATTTCTGCGAACCGGTTCTTTTCGGACAGACCAATTCAAAAAGCCGATTCATCGGTTCCTGACATCATCAAGCAATACGCATTTATTTTCTAACAACTCAGTGCCATGTTGTATCAATGAACATTTCAAATAAGTCATTTGTGTCAACGCATATTGAAAAATTTCAAAATTAAAGTTATTTGTGTGAAAGCATTTGTTGATAATTGCCATATAATTCACTTAAATTAATGGTGTTTGTGGTCACAGTTTCATTCGCGGATCCTTTATGTTAGATACGACTGACTGACCAATATTGACTAGCCTACAACTTCTAGCCTACAAGATTCCTAAAAATTTCACAGCTACAGCACACATTACAGACATTTATGCACAAAGCAGATATGTTCTACATGTCTACAGTTTTAAAGAATGAATAAACCAGTCTTATAAACTCCTTTATTTCGCTTAAGGAACTTTAAATATAATATGCATGCACAATAAACTGTTTGTAAAATTTATTTACATCACTCGACAGAAAGGTTTTTGCAGGTTTGAATAAAATGTAAATTAATAACAGTCATAATAAGCATATTTCCAGTACACGCCTCAGGCTTGCACAGTATCGTCAACTCACTCATCAGAATCTTTGGTAATCCTTGGCAAACTTCGCCACGGCTCATTCAGTTCTTATTGAGTCCTCTGTAATCATCGACAAACTTCGACAGTTGGTTGAACCGGCTCATTCGGTTCTTTTTGAGTTGGACGTGCTACTTCGGCTGTGAGTCTGTTTCCAAGTGGATTTATATTAAAGACTGTTCTTTTGGATTCCCTGCTCTCCGTGAGTTTTTTCTACCAGAGACCGTAACATATCAGTTTACATTGTTTTAAAAAATACACTTTTATATTTCTTGAAGTAGTTAGATTATATATTAAGCTTCAGTCTAATGTGCTTCAAGTACATTTTCAATAGTATTTCAGCTCAATAGAAATGCATTACCAGTACAAGCTGAAGACAGGGCTTAGTCTCATCTACTGCAAGGAGGAGTTCGTGGTTCTGTGGACCTACTCCAGCTGTTTATGGAGAACAATCTTGAAGAAGTCTTTTCAGAGACTGTCACTCCCCTAAAGATCCTCATCACCACAGCAGAAGCTGAGAGGTGCTTCTCAACCTTGAAAAGGATTAAGACTTTTCTGAGAAATAGCATGACCCAGGAGAGGCTGAATGCATTGGCCATGCTGTCAATGGAGAAGAGACTGGCGACTGAGATGACTGATTTCAACCAGAAGGTCATTGCGAAGTTTGCAAGCCAGAAAGAAAGGAGAGCAAAATTTATTTTCAAATAGTGCAACTGGCCAGTGATTAGGCAACTTTACAATGTGTGTATGTGTGTTTTATAATTACCTTTATTACTTAATTACTGATAATAAACCCACGTTAAAATCAAATTCACTGATTCATGGTACATTTATTGCATTCTTTAAGTTCACTTTAACATTAACATTTTCAATATTTTATCTAGCAGTAATGATACATAATCACCTAATAAATGGCTACTTACAGTCCTGCCCCAAATTTTTGGACACCAGCCGCCACTGATTTTCTTACTAGTAAAAACTCGGGCTTGTGTCTCAAAATTTCACCGCCCCGCCACATATACAAGGAAGGACACTGCTCTCAAAAGCGGAAGGAATTTCAAGAATGGTTTACACGGCTCTATCGGGACAAAAAGACAGCAACGTCAATTGACTCTCTTTTGTTCACATTTATTTGGAAAAACAAGACGAAATATATCAAAAGGAAAACAATGATTAGGGACCACACTGAAAGAGGCTTTAATGCTATTGATTTCACAACTCTCAACCAAATGTTTAAAATCAACTGGGTCAAACAATGTATGCTTGGAGGAAATGCTCCCTGGTTTTTCATTCCAAACGTATTATTTAACCGTTGTGGTGGCTTAAAGTTTTTGCTAGGTTGCAATTTTAAATGTAATAAGTTACCAATCAAGTTATCAGATTTTCACAAAGAAGCACTGGATTCTTGGAAACTGGCTTTTAAGCATAATTTTTCACCTCACAAATGTATTGTGTGGAATAATCAATATATTCTGTATAAAAACAGGATGATATTTAATAAAGAATGTGTAGAAATGAATATAATCTTTATTTCAAAATGTATAGACACTGATGTGACACTGATTAGTTATGAAATATTCTGTAAGTAAAACAGTATTGATATTACTCGTATAGAATTTTTGAGAATAATTAATGGCATTTCACCTAATCTTCTACAGCTTATTAAATCATATTTACAGTACTCTTCTGTAAAGGAAGACATTCCCCATTTAATGATAGCTGGTATTTATTTGTTAGATAAAAAAATGCAATATTCATATCAGAAGAACATTAAGCAGTATTGACCCTAAAGCACTGTCTTCATGGAAATGGATATATCCTCTATCTTTGTGTAACATATGGTCTGTTCATAATAATTTTGTGATGCCTAAAATAATTTTCAACAATTTTTACCCCTGTAAGTTATTTTTATCTAAGTTTATGGATATTCACCCAGAATGCTCTTTTTGTGAATCTGAAAATGAATCAGTGCTTCATTTGTTCTTTAGATGTCCCTTCATAGTACCATTTTGGACTGAGATTTCAATTTTGATCTTTACATCCTTTAATAACCTCATTGATATTACGGGAAAAAATGTCCTGTTTCTGTTGGGTAATACTGGCTCTGCTCTTTTAAATAATGCTGTTAAAATCCTGTGCTTGCTTGGAAAAGGTCTTGCAAGTGTAAAGTTACAGCCTCTAAACCAAATTTTATTGTATTTTGCTCTGAATTAAAAAGTTTAGCTGATTCCCTGTGTAAATTAAAAAAGAAACAAAAAAGCAGTTAAAACATACCAGATTTTAAATTAGATTATTGATTCATCTGTGAACAGATACAATGTTTAGATGAGGTTTCCTACCCCCTACTTGAGTCAGAACGAAAAGTAAACAAATTTTATTTTTTACTATTATTATCCATGTATATAATTATTTCGTTTTTATATAATTGTAATTGTTTTTTATTTTCATTTATTTTATCTTGTTAATTTATTTATCTTTAACTTGTTAATACTCTCAATCCCTTGCAACAGGTTGCTTGTTCTTACTCGCTGTTAAAATCCAACTATCACTGTACCTTAACAGTATGTTTTCAAATTTCAAATGTTACTTGCAAAATATTAATAAAAAAAAACAAAAAAACAAAAAACAAATGAAGATGAAGATGAAGAAGAAAACAGCGGCGATCTGCCTCGGTTGTTAAATTCAACACATTCTCAAGCATCTATCAAAGGTAAGATTCTTTGTGACATCAGTTTACGTTTTGTTTCTGTTAATGCCGAAATCACACTAGTAAACCAAACTTTACGCTGTCGCCTGTCTGTTTACTATAGTTCATCGTAGGTCGATTTGTTTGCATGCCGAATTATGAATGAACATGGCTGTTATTTACGTTTCTGTGTATTGTTTGTCATCATTAACACATCATCTGTTGATTACAAGCTAAATTATGAATGGGCGTAACCATTATTTTCATTTTGTAATGAGATTACATGTATTCCACAGTTCAAAAATGTTCTCTTTCATAATTTTGTGTTCGAGATCCACCTGTGGGAAGGGCATCCGCGCCTGACCTCTGCAGAAGCATCCAATTGCACCAAGTCTGGCTTGACAGACAGGAGCGTGTGCCCAATGGCAGGTAAGGGGCCGCCCCTTAATCGAGCGCATTGCCCCTGCACGCGATACCTTTCCTCAGTTGAAATTCGCTTCTCGCGACCTCTGAAATTTACTCGCAGCTCGTTGGTTTTGACTTCTCTGGATCAGGTATGCTTGTCAATTTACCAGGTCAGCTGTTTTTATTTTGCAAGCCGCCCACGCTCGCGTTATTTACTAGGTTGCCCGCCTCTTACCTGTCCTTTTCCATTGCCCGTTGTTATTGGCTCTTTCCAAACCGAGTCCGGCTTCCACCGTGGACGACCTGTCGCGAGCCTGCCCGGCCGAGCGCGGTGCCTCATTTAACCCGTCCGGGATTCAGCATGTTATACGTGTAAGAACCATAGGGATCACTGCACCTACATTTTAAGCCACTCAAGATTTATACAGTGCCGCTTGAAAGTTTGTGAACCCTTTACAATTTTCTATATTTCTGCATAAATATGACCCCAAACATCATCAGATTTTCGCACAAGTCCTGAAAGTAGACAAAGAGAACCCAATCAGGTTCAAAAAGATTCATAAACTTTATAGCAGCACTGTGTATAGATATATATATATATATATATATATATATATATATATATATATATATATATATATATATATATATATATATATGTGTGTGTGTGTGTGTATATATAATATATCATTAGGAATTCTATTGTGTTTTCATTTTCAGTTGTCAAGACTTTTTCCCATGTTTACAAGCTATAGAATACATTGATCTTCTGGGAAAATGGGAAATGTTTTCCATTTTTGTAAATGTTCTTCCACAATGAAAGCATTGGATATAGTGCAAGTTAAAAAAATTATTGTGCATAGTATTTTTGGATGCACATCAATAGATGACTGCAAATATTCAAATATTTATCATTGAAAAAGATAATTTTATCAGCATTTATAAAACATGAAATCTGAATTGACATTATTTACTTAAATGTTCCCTGAGCAGTTCATCTGTGCATGTTAATTGTGGAAACACTTTAGTTTAGGGAGCAATTCTCTCTATTAACTAGTTGCTTATTAGCATGCATATTGGTTGTTTATTAGTACTTATAAAGCACATATTGATGCCTTATTTTGCATAACCATAATTTAGTTCCCTTAATCCTACCCCATATCTAAATAACAACTACCTTACTTTGATCTCAAATATTTTGGTGGCACGTGAAATAGATTATACTTGTTTAGGTGGGTCGTGGAATGGAAAAGTTTGGGAACCCCTGTGCTAAATGTCTAAATGTAAATATAATGTAAATGTACATAGGGAGTCTGTTGTCTCCTTCCCCTTTTACTTAAAACATCAAAGCACATATATTGAGTCTACTTCAAACTAGGAACTAAACTTGTGTATGGCTGGAACAACTTCTTTTCTTGTATATAATACACACACACCTTAGCAATTGAGAGCAGTTATAGTCTCTGGGGGAAAAAAAGTTATTTATTGTGATTGAATGTGAAAAAGGTGTCACATGTCTTGAGTGTGAATGCACTGAACTTTGAAAAGCACTGCAAAACAATGTACAAAGCTGTTTCAGCTTCAAAAGGTTTAATGATGTTATGAAAAAGGCTCTTTAACAAATATTTATGGATAGCGGTTGAATTATGAAAACAGGATATTGATATTTTGAAGTGTCAGTAAACAAATATTAATATTTAAATATGATACAGTATAAGTGTACATAATAAAATACTGTTTGGAGAAATGTGTAACTAACCTTTTGTGTAATTAACCTATTGTAATTGTGAAATTGGTCATGACTTTCAGGGGTTGAACAGTTATAATTTAAAAATGCTCGAATACTAGTTGTGCTGTAACTATTATATGTAAAGTTATAGCCTACTAATGCCTGAAAAGACATTAAATTAAAATCGATTAAAAACCACCAATAGATGGTGCTAAAGATCAATGCCAGCACAAAATGACGTTAGGTGTTTTCACGTCGTGTGTGACGTAACACATTAAAACGCATGCACATACTTAACAGAATATTCTAATAAAATGTAAAAGTATTAAAGAACGCTAAGGTGGAAAAAAAGAAGGGAAAAAAAAAATGTAAAATGTAATACAGCACATATCCATGATTTTGACCATGTCTCATCTGAGGTAAAATGATACGTAATTACAGAGTTTATTCTGTAATATCTGTGTAGTATTTTATTTACAATTTATTAACATTCTGTTGCACTTTACTTCACTGTGTATATTGTAATATCACACTTTAATGGCACCTTATATATTTCTTATTCGGAGTGTCTATTTACACTAAGTGCAAATGCTGCTGACTCTAACACTAACTCCACCCACCAACGTGTGATTGGGATAGTCAAAATTAAAAAAGACAGCTAGCAGTCGTCAGCTGGGATTCTTTCAAGAGGTTCTCCTCGCTGCAGCCTGTAGCATGATGACGTACTGGATCAGATCCAATACGTAGTGGATGTTTGACGCACATGCGCAGTATTGGATTTTAATGTGCAGAGTGGGGCTGTCATTAAAGCTAGTATTTAATGTCAATTAAACTGTAATTACGAGATATATAGGTGTGTTACATAGGCTTACACAAATTATATTATACTGTGATATTTTAAACTAGTAGAGCAGGCTATTCAAACTTTAAGCAACAATGGCGTAGTTTTGAATGAACGAGTTTGGTAGGTAAACTGTTTATTTTTCATTAGCTTGATTCGTTTTGGAAATAAAAATCTACTAATTACAAATTTGTTTGTTCTTTGTGAAAAAATGGGTTCTATTGTCTTTATTTTTCCATAATAGTCTTATAGTTCTGTCAATAATTCTTTCATGAGTCAAATATTATTTTTCATTCTCACTCTCTGTGCTATACGTGAGTATAAAAGTTATAGGCCTACTAAAATATGTGGACATCTTTTTTACACCGTATAAAAATAAAAAGAAGAAAAACAATCCTGTCATTCGGGGTTCCGTTAGCCAATAGACCCATTATACCGGATTTTTACAGTTAATCTCACGTCCAACAAATAAATACACACACGGTCGGGGACAAGGTATATTAACACAAAGATGACCATTTCTATTTTTTGTGTGTTATATGCAAGTGAAATCCCTGGAGATAGAGAGACCTAATGGCTAAAGACAATCCATCCATTCCGTTACGAGAGTGCTCTCTCTTTCTCTCTCTAGGGAGACTTTTTTTGAGTGTTTTGCATTGTATCAGACGATGTGTGAAAAGCAACTAATGAAAGATTTATTTGACCTGACTGAGGCGTTATTAGGGAGGTAAAGTCTTAATATAAATGTAATGTTTTTTTTTTAATTATTAGCCTATTGAATATAATAGTTATATTAGAATAATATAAAATCTAAATGAACTAAATGGATTGGCATTAATTTAATATCCCCAATTGAATTTAAATAAACATGACGGATACAATCAAAAAGACATTTAGGCTAACTGTCAGAGTGATGTATATCTTAATAATTAGCTATTTACAGTGCAATGTCTGCATATCAATCATGTTACAGTGGTTGTTGTATTCTTATAATAATGGATACAACACTGATGTGGGCATCCTGGCGATAACATATGAAATGCAGACTACAAAAAAAAAAAGCTTTGAAGTTGCCAGTAAAGACAAAATCATTGTGGATGAATTGAGACATTAAAGTTTTTACATTGTAATGTAGGTCATCGCGTATTGTAATTTAGGTCAAAAACCTAAGTTAGACTAGGTCGCTTTGGATAAAAGAGTCTGCAAAATGATTAAATGTAAATAAAAATATGAATTTATTGGAGACCTACTACAGCGCATGAGCATAAAACATCCACTACGTAGTGGATATAGTCCAGTGGATATAGATATAGATGGATATAGATATACGTCATCGTGCTACAGGCTGCAGCGAGGATGGACTCGATTCTTTAGCTAAACGGCCCTAAACCGTTTCCCATTCATTCTCAAAACCACTACGGATGCAATATTCTTTCGCCTGCTAGCGCTCTCATGGCGCGCTTCTGTGTTTTTGGAACCGCGGGAAGTTTGAATTCGCCATTTTTATCTTGACTCGGAGAATGAAAACACAGTAATAAACAATAAAAGAAGATGAAGAAGAAAACACAGCGGCGATCTGCCTCAGTTGTTAAATTCAACACATTCTCAAGCATCTATCAAAGGTAAGATTCTTTGTGACATCAGTTTACGTTTTGTTTCTGTTAATGCTGAAATCACACTAGTAAACCAAACTTTACGCTGTCGCCTGTCTGTTTACTATAGTTCATCGTAGGTTGATTTGTTTGCACGCCGCTCGCATCATTCACAGTCGGGTTAATTTCGGCTATTATTAATAATTCCCGCAGGTTCCGATGGAATGCATCACATCTGCACGTGCTTTTGAGTCTTGAGAACTCACTCGCGCTCTCTCATTTTCTGTGCACAGATCGCGAATAAGGAGAGTGACAGCTTTTAATAATTATTAAGGGAGTTTGCAAATGTGATATTGATTTAATACAACAGATCAGTAAACAAGTACTGCATGATTTTGCTCTATATCAACGAAAATAGTTCCAAATAAAGTAACAGCTGAGCCGCTGCGCATCTCTAAAATCAAACACAACGGTGTTTCATTCATGAATGAAAGTGCGTTTTTGAACGAATCTAGTGAGTCGGTGATTCATGATTCCCCATTCATAAAGACTCACGTTTGAATGAATCAATTGAATAAATGATTCAGTGCTAAAATCAGTGACATACCGCCACCTGCTAGCGGTTTCAGTTTCATTTTTAGCATATAATTTCAGTTATTTAAATCATTTAATATTTCTGTATTCAAAATTTTATATTTAAAACATTAATGTCCACATGAATCTATGAATTTAATTGCACTCATGCCACCTCTGAGCCTCATATGATTGGTAACTTATTTGCCTTATTCTACTTCTTATAATATTGTTTTAAATAGAAATTTTAAAAAGCTTATAACCATACATTTTTGAATTTGACAAAGATGAAAATGATGCCATTGCAAAGGTAAAAAGAAAATACCCCTGTAAGTCACTTTAAGGAGTCAAATGTCTCGTATTAGGAAGGCTAATTTTTGATCAGAATTTTATTATTGATCAGAAGGTGCTCCTAATTTTTTTTAAATTAGGAGGACAAGCGCTCCTAAAAAGAAAAGTAAGCACAGAGCCATGTGTAACACGGGGTTGTGGGGGTGAAAGAATGGATGAAACGCATTTGTCCGTGTTTCACTCCATCTCGAATCGCGCTTACGGAAAGCGCTCGAGAAACAGTATCTCTTCCGCGGCTCAATACGCTTTCAACTCGCTTTTTTTTTTTTAAGTCTCGAGCAAGAGACTGTACAACATTCCCGTTACATGCTTTGATTGATTTTTACATAGAGAGGGTGACAGTGAACCGCATTAAAAGAAATGATCATTCATGTTTTCATAACTGCTGGCCAAACAAAACTAAAATGAAAACATCTTTGAGAGCAAGGGCCCCCTGGTGTTTCGGGGACCCTACGCAGCTTGCGTATTCTGCGTATAGGGAGGATCGGCTCTGGACAGGTATGGCTGTGGAATGGGGTTTGGCCAAGGAAAAATTTTTTGCTTTACCCCCTGCAAATAAAGCAAGAGCTGATAAAATGTAAAAACTGTAACTTGAATGCAATGTAAGTCGCTTTGGATAAAAGCGTCTGCTAAATGCATAAATGTAAATGTAAATGTAAATGAACTGCCAGGGGGGATGCGCTCCTCCAAGCTTCATGCACAGCTTACAGGCTGTTAGTATGGAGCAGGTGGCACTCTCTGTCGTTACAGGCAACCCATATCCTGGGCATTCTGAACAGGGGCGCAGTCCTTTTGGCGTGGGGGAACCCACTCTACTGAGAATGGCGCCTCCACCATCAGAGAGCAGAACTGCTATGAAAGAAGTTTGGTCAGGCAGCCGTTGACCTCTTCGCCTCATGTGAAAACGCTCACTGTTCTATGTTCATGGCCCAATGTGCTACTCTACTCTTTTCCTCTGCTCTGGTGGCTCTCTGGGCCTGGCCCATGAGAGGGCAAACTTAAACACATTGGGGATCCCCCCACGTGTTATTGCTACTATTCAGAAGGCTGGAGCCTCTTCAGCATGCTCCCTTTATGATTGCAAGTGGCATGTGTTTGAGGAGTGGTGCGAGGGGTACCATCTAATATAATATCAGTGCTCAGTCACTGATGTTTTAGGCTGTTAGCTGCTATCGCTGCATGCCATGTTGGGTTCGACGGCACTACGGTGGGCAACACGCCCTCATTTTTTCATGGATTTATGTTCCCTTCCAGTCACTAGAAGGTTAGTTCCAGAATGGGAACTCTCCATAGTGCTGGATGCCCTGTCTCAGCCCTTTGAGCCCAGGGAGATATCTCCTGTAAGCTTCTGTCTTTCAAGACAGCTCTGCTCCTGGCCTTGGCTTCCGCCAAATGTGTCAGTGATTTACACATGCTCTGTTCATCCCTCGTGTACTAATTCTCTCGCAGTGGAGATAGGTTTTTCTCAGGCCTAACCCGGCCTTTATGCCAGAATGCTTCCCAGCTTTCACATGTAAAGTGTTTGAGCTTCTGCTTTTCACCCTCCTCCTTTCTAAATGCTTTATGTCCTGTAGTGCGGGGACCAGTCGATAGGACCAGCCCTTTCAGGAGGAGTGATCAGCTCTTCATCTAATGGGCTCCCTGAACATGGGGAAAATCCATTTCTAAGCAATGCCTCTCTCATTGGCTTGTGGAAGCCATATCTCTGGCATATTAATCAAATGGAGTGCAGCCATGTGGGCCTCAGTGAGCAATTCACTAGGTCCATAGTGGCCTTGCGGGCTCTTTTTAAAGGGGTTTTACTTGCAGGACATTTGTGCCGCTGCAAGCTGGGCCTCTCCACACACATTTGTCAAATACTACCGGCTTGATGTTACCCACAACCATCACTTGTAGCTTACTCTGTTTTAGGTGTGGGCTCTTTGTAACCTTGTGCCCTTAGACCCTTTACACCTTTTTAAGCCTGGGTTGTCCAGCCCGGCTTATATCCTGTCAATATATACATATGTATATTTCTATAATATATGCCTTGGCATTATGTTTGTTGTCAGGTCTCGTATGCATGTTACCACATGTCATTTCTTAAGGCCGTTCCACACTGAGTGCGATGCGAAAACGCAAGGCGAATCGCCGACGAAAGGTGCTTTCACACTAAGCAGACATGTTCACAGGTCTCTGAGGTCCAAGTCAAGTCTCAAGTCTTTGAGGTTGAGTCTAAGTCAAGTCTCAAGTCTTTGTTCTGTTTATTAGCAACAGTTCTTTCAGCTAGTGATTGAGGCTAAATCCGTTTTGAAATACTGATTTCACAGTATGATTTTCTCAGAAAAAAACTTTAACAAAGTTTAAGACAAATTAGAAATGAAAAGGTGTCGATTTATTGTCAGACAAAATGCTGCACATTTCTTTGTAAAATTGAAATGTGTCAAACAACAAAACTAAATTGAAATATTAAAACAAATCCCAATCAATCAAATGAATAACACAAATGAAAGAAATCTCATATAAACAAACTAAGGCTTTGTCTGTGCTCTTTTTCAATTTAAATTTAGAAGCAACCACTGTATTTTAAACACAATGCAATCCAAACAAATAGGCTGCATAAATGCAGCATGAGCAGTTTTTAATCTAAATGTAATTGTATAATTTCGAAATTTGAAGCAAAAACAAAATGGTCTGACTTTAGTTTTGTGAAACTATTCTACATAAAACGTCTGCACGAAACAAAACAGCAGACGGGCTGAATTAATGCAGATTCACTCTCTGCCAGCAGGTGCCGCTTGAACAGCAATTAAACATCGTTTCCTTGGTTGCTGCTGTAAACAAAGCAACGCTGCGATTATGAACACTACTTTAATATGCATTATACAGAGGCAAGATGAAAAGAAAATACCATCTAAACTTTTCTAAAGACAGCCAGTTCCCCTCAGAGATACATTCAAACTGCCATACCAAATGACTTGCGTTTTTTTACGAGTCTCACGAGTCGCGAGTCCAAGTCAAGCCTCGAGTCAGCTGTTCATGAGTCCAAGTCAAGTCCCAAGTCTTTATTTTTACGACTTAAGTGCAACTCGAATCCAAGTCGCAGACTCGAGTTTCCATCTCTGACACTGAGCGAAAAAACTAATGTTCGCCTTCTGCTAATTCACGCCTGCACGCTAGGTGGCGCCGACCAACAATGCATTTTTCCTCAGATATATCTCATGTATGGATTTAACATCATCCACTGCTCAATATACAGCATTAAATTATAAAGCTAAATAAAGTTTGGTTCTACACCAGAAACACAAACTGTCTATATGCTTACAAGAAAACATCTTAAAATATTAATAGAAGTACAATTAGCATCAAGCTACATTTGAAAATTTGGTAACACTTTATTTCGATAGTCCACTTTAGACATTCTACTAACAGTAAGTAACTTTGCAACTACATGTCAACTAGCTGTCATTAGAGTATTAGTAGACTGTATGCTTAATTTCTTATAACATTTTATTTTGATGGGTCCACAACATACAACATACTGACTATGAGAAACTTTGCAAGTAGCCTATATCAACTTATTCTACTAACCCTAAACCTACCCTACTGAGAGTTAGTAGACATGTAGTTGCAAATTAATAAGAATTAGTTGACATGTAGTCACAAAGTTACTTCTAGTTAGTAGAATGTCTAAAGTGGACTATCGAAATAAAGTGTAACAGAAAATGTATGTAATTATTAATGTATTTGCTTAAAACCCACTTTAAACCATCATAGAGTGTTTGTAATAACTCCCGATTGTGATTTATAGTTGATTTTGATTCTATAATAGGCAGACATGCACTCTTTGTATGTTTAATAAAGCCACACTGCTTATTGTCATAAACATCCTGTATTGTTATGAAAATACCATGAGCTGTATACAAAACACGTACAGGAAATATATCGTCATAATCATATGTCTATTTGCTTTCATATTTCATGTGTAGAAAAACGTTTCACTTTTTTTTTTCTTTTTTTTTTTTTTTTAATACGGAAAATCTAGAGAGTGAACATACTCTGACTCATAACACTCGCGCACATGGAAGAAAAAGGACGGTGCTCTCCAGATCACATTCAGTGGAGAATTAATATAAATTATATTAAGAACATGTGAGAATAAATTTGTTCTCAGATACCAAAGATAACAAGAACTCAGCATCCATTCTCTTCTCTCTCGGGATACTCTTCTTCTGTGTTTGTTAACACTGGTTTTCGAAACAGCGCCACCACTCTTGCCTTTTTGTGCAACAGCAGCTGCTCTGGGCACGTGATGTAATGCTCAAATCTTATTGGGCGGCCCATGTTTTCACTTTGCGAAACTGAAAAGATTCGTTGGACTGGACAAAAAAAAACATTTGCATTTTCGGTGCACGAATGTTCGCGGTGTATGTGGAAGCATCCATAGGAAGCCATTGTTTTATTCCAGTGTCATCACGTCTGAAATTCGTTTCGGTTTTTCACGCTCAGTGTGGAAAGGCCTTACATGGCCAGTATTGCATTCTCACTTTGTGTGGGGTCAAATACTTGGTGACGTGTCAAGCACCGCCTTGCCAGGTGACCTTCCTCTGGCTTATAGGGCCTCGCTGTGAGTGTACTGGGCAACCGGGGAGTTGTCCATATCTCCCATAGGTGGATCTCGAACACGAGATGATGAAAGAGAACAGTAGGTTACTGTTCGTAACCCTTGTTCTCTTAAACATCGAGTGGAAAGATCCACCAAGTTTGTCCCGCTTGCTGCACGAGAAGCGAATATGTTCACTGAGGAAAGGTAGCGCGTGCAGGGGCTATATGCGCTCAGTTAAGGGGCAGGCCCTTACCTGCCATTGAGCATACGCTCCTGTCTGTCAAGACTTAGTGCAATTGGATGCTTCTGCAGAGGTCAGGCGCGGATGCCCTTCCTACAGGTGGATCTCTCCACTCGATGTTTAAGAGAACCGGGGTTACGAACAGTAACCTATTGTTTTCTGACCATGGTTTCACTATAGTAACCATAATTTAGCCATGGTATTTTTAGTAGAATCACAACAATAAATTTACTATTGTTGTTACTGTATTGGGCATTATATTTGCAGCACAGTCATGAAATTGTAAATGAATATCAATCTGCCAAGAGCAGCAGGATTACTATAGTATTTACTATAGTAATATCATGGTATATATATATATATATATATATATATATATACACACATACAGTGGGTACGGAAAGTATTCAGACCCCCTTAAATTTTTCACTCTTTGTTATATTGCAGCCATTTGCTAAAATCATTTAAGTTCATTTTTTTCCTCATTAATATACACACAGCACCCCATATTGACAGAAAAACACAGAATTGTTGACATTTTTGCAGATTTATTAAAAAAGAAAAACTGAAATATCACATGGTCCTAAGTATTCAGACCTTTTGCTGTGACACTCATAATTTTAACTCAGGTGCTGTCCATTTCTTCTGATAATCCTTGAGATGGTTCTACACCTTCATTTGAGTCCAGCTGTGTTTGATTATACTGATTGGACTTGATTAGGAAAGCCACACACCTGTCTATATAAGACCTTACAGCTCACAGTGCATGTCGGAGCAAATGAGAATCATGAGGTCAAAGGAACTGCCTGAAGAGCTCAGAGACAGAATTGTGGCAAGGCACAGATCTGGCCAAGGTTACAAAAAAAATTTCTGCTGCACTTAAGGTTCCTAAGAGCACAGTGGCCTCCATAATCCTTAAATGGAAGACGTTTGGGACGACCAGAACCCTTCCTAGAGCTGGCCGTCCAGCAAACTGAGCTATCGGGGGAGAAGAGCCTTGGTGAGAGAGGTAAAGAAGAACCCAAAGATCACTGTGGCTGAGCTCCAGAGATGCAGTCGGGAGATGGGAGAAAGTTGTAGAAAGTCAACCATCACTGCAGCCCTCCACCAGTCGGGGCTTTATCGCAGAGTGGCCCGACGGAAGCCTCTCCTCAGTGCAAGACACATGAAAGCCCGCATGGAGTTTGCTTAAAAACACCTGAATAAGATTCTCTGGTCTGATGAGACCAAGATAGAACTTTTTGGCCTTAATTCTAAGCGGTATGTGTGGAGAAAACCAGGCACTGCTCATCACCTGTCCAATACAGTCCCAACAGTGAAGCAAGGTGGTGGCAGCATCATGCTGTGGGGGTGTTTTTCAGCTGCAGGGACAGGACGACTGGTTGCAATCGAGGGAAAGATGAATGCAGCCAAGTACAGGGATATCCTGGATGAAAACCTTCTCCAGAGTGCTCAGGACCTCAGACTGGGCCGAAGGTTTACCTTCCAACAAGACAATGACCCTAAGCACACAGCTAAAATAACGAAGGAGTGGCTTCACAACAACTCCGTGACTGTTCTTGAATGGTCCAGCCAGAGCCCTGACTTAAACCCAATTGAGCATCTCTGGAGAGACCTAAAAATGGCTGTCCACCAACGTTTACCATCCAACCTGACATAACTGAAGAGGATCTGCAAAGAGGAATGGCAGAGGATCCGCAAATCCAGGTGTGAAAAACTTGTTGCATCTTTCCCAAAAAGACTCATGGCTGTATTAGATCAAAAGGGTGCTTCTACTAAATACTGAGCAAAGGGTCTGAATACTTAGGACCATGTGATATTTCAGTTTTTCTTTTTAATAAATCTGCAAAATGTCAACAATTCTGTGTTTTTCTGTCAATATGGGGTGCTGTGTGTACATTAATGAGGAAAAAAATGAACAAATGATTTTAGCAAATGGCTGCAATATAACAAAGAGTGAAAAAATTAAGGGGGTCTGAATACTTTCTGTACCCACTGTATATATATGTGTGTATATGTTAGGGGTGTGACGAGACACTTATCCCACAAGACACGAGACTGGGTTCACGAGAACGAGACGAGATTTTTAGACTTAAAAAAAAAAAAATCCTCAATGGTGAAATATATAGGGAAAAAGTATTTTATTCAACTGAAAAAAACAAAATGCAGGTGCATTTTGAAATCAACTTGTACTTTATGAAATTAAACTTCTATTTTAATGAATTATATGCAGTAATAAGAAAACATGCAAACTAGAGCTGCACGATTCTGGATAAATTGAGAATCACAATTTTTTTTAAATAAATTGCAGATCATGATTCTCCTACGATTCTGAAAAAAAAAATATTGGAAAACTAAACAAAATAATTTACTAGTGGTTCTGACAAAACGTTCATTGCTTAAGTCTTTTAAAAATATACATTAATTTGAACAAAAAAATTATTCAATGAAGAAGTCAGTGTCTCACTTCATAAAGACTTGTTTCACTATTGGAATCTCATGAATGAATGATTCAATGTCAAATACATTTTTTAAACGGGTTGTCGCCACCTCCTGGCGGAAGATAAGTGTTACAATACAAGTGTTAAGATACTTTCGTTTTGATCGCTACTGTAGACAATAACGGTTTATACCCAAACTATAAACTTTTATTCCAGTAGGCCTACATCTGTTATTTAAATGTCTGTAACACAGAAATAATGATGTGTGGTTGAAAAGACTGTTTGTGTTGCTCTTTCTGGATCAGCAGCAGCATGAATGCAGTTTTGAATGTCTTCAAGATGCTTGCGATGTGAAACAGGTGTTAGTGGAGTTGTTAGTGTGAGCAGCGCATGTTTTGTTGCTACCCATATCAGTCAATGACAGCATTCACATCGGAAGAGTGATGATGGCCGACTCTCTGATTCATTAACATGGGCAGCGACAAAACGTGCTTCTCACGATCCACTGACACTCGCGATGTTAAACAGATGTAATAGACATAGCTGAATCGTTGTCATTCAGGAATAAGATCGCATGGGTGTTTGAATCAAGATCACAATTTTTTTTACAATTAATGGTGCAGCTCTAATGTAAACACTGGAAAATGTTTTGCGACGATATTGTCACGTTCTCACGAGAGCAGTCGGCTCTCGCGAGACACATCTGATCTTGCAATCTCGTCACATCCCTAATATATATACAGTGGTGTGAAAAAGTGTTGGTCCCCTTCCTGATTTTTAAATTTTTTGCATGTTTGTCACACTTTAATGTTTCAGATCATCAAACAAATTTAAATATTAATCAAAGATAACACAAGTAAACACAACATGCAGTTTTTAAATGAAGTTTTTTTATTATGAAGGGAAAACAAAATCCAAACCCACACGGCCCTGTGTGAAAAAGTGCTTGCCCCCTCCTATTAAATCATGAAAGAACTGTGATTAACCACATTATTTTGGAAAGCTGAGTTAAATTTCACTAGCCAAACCAAGGCCTGATTACTGCCAGACCTGTTGAATCAAGAAATCCCTTAAATAGAACCTGTCTGACAAAGTGAAGCATGTTTAAAGAGCAACACATCCTTCCACGATCTAAAGAAATTCATAAACAGAAGAAAAACAAAATAGTTTACATGAATCAGTCTGGAAAGGGTTATAAAGCCATTTCTAAGGCTTTGGGACTCCAGCAAACCATGGTCAGAGCCATTATCCACAAATAGAGAAAACTTGGAACAGTGGTGAACCTTCCCAGGAGTGACCGGCCTACCAAAATTACTCCAAGAGCACAAAGACGACTCATCCAGGAGGTCATAAAAGAACCCAGAACAACATCTAAAGAACTGCAGGCCTCACTTGCCTCAATTAAGGTCAGTGTTCATGATTCAACAATAAGAAAGAGACTGGGCAAAAACAGCACCCATGGGAGAGTTCCAAGGCAAAAGCCATTGCTGACCAAAAAGAACACAAAGGCTCGTCTCACATTTGCCAACAAATATCTTGATTATCCCCAAGACTTTTGGGCAAATATTCTGTGGACTGATGCGACAGAAGTTGAACTTTTTGGAAGGTGTGTGTCCCGTTACATCTGGTGTAAAACCAACACAGCATTTCATAAAAAGAACATCATACCAACAGTCAAACATGGTGGTGGGAGTGTGATGGTCTGAGGCTGCTTTGCAGCTTCAGAACCTGGATGACTTGCCATAATTGATGGAACCATGAATTCTGCACTCTATCAGAAAATCCTGAAGGAGAATGTCCGGCCATCAGTTTGTGACCTCAAGCTGAAGTGCACTTGGGTTCTGCAGCAGGACAATGATTCCAAACACAGCAGCAGGTCCACCTCTGAATGTCTCAAGAAAAACAAAATTAAGGTTTTGGAGAGGCCAAATCAAAGTCTGGACTTAAATCCAATTGAAATGCTGTGGCATGACCTTAAACAGTCCATTCATGCTCGAACCCTCCGAAGTGGCTGAATTAAAACAATTCTGCAAAGAAGAGTGGGCCAAAATTCCTCCACAGTGATGTGAAAGACTCATTGCAAGTTATCGAAAACGCTTGATTGCAGTTGTTGCTACTAAGGGTGGCACAACCAGTTATTAGGTTTAGGGGGCAAGCACTTTTTCACACAGGGCCATGTGGGTTTGGATTTTGTTTTCCCTTCATAATAAAAAATTAATTTAAAAACTGTATGTTGTGTTTACTTGTTATCTTTGATTAATATTTCAATTTGTTTGATGATCTGAAACATTAAAGTGTGACAAACATGCAAAAGGAAGGTAAAAGGAAGGGGCCAACACTTTTCACACCACTGTATATATATATATATATATATATATATATATATATATATATATATATATATATGTGTATATGTATGTATGTATGTATATGTGTGCGTGTGTTTAATTGTGTGTAATAGAATTATTGCTTTTTGTAAAATTGCTATTTTGTTGTTCTTGTACTTTTTACACTGCTTGTGCCCTTGCTGTCATCTTTTTCTGGTACCCAAGCAGATCCTCAGTCAGATACAGGTAAATATTTGACACATTAACAACATCATACACAAAAGAGTTTCTGCAGGTTTTAAAGTCTTAAAATGTCTTCATTTACCCTTACACAAATTAATGCCTTAAGAAAGCTTTAAATCAGAGCAGAAAGTCTTAAATTCGTAAAATAATGGCATTAAATGTTGGATGCACGGCAAAAAATGAATGAATCTCTTCCTCTGCGTTTTGTCTTGTTTTCCAATACAAATATCAAACATCTTTCAATCAAGATATGTTTATTTCAGATGCAAATGTAAAATGAAGTCTTGAAAAATGTAATAAAATTAAACAAATTTATACTTAAAACTAACAAATATTTGTCAATGAGTTATCAAAATTTCCCTTTAAATTAAGGTGACTTTTTTTGCCAAATGGCAGATATTAGTTCTTGTTTTAATCACAAAATCACTCCAAACAAGACTTTGTATTTAATTTTGTATCTCCAGTAAATGTATCTATATCTAAGAATCTTTAGGCATTTGCACTGGAAAACAAGACAAATTCAGAGGAAGAACATCACTTTTTTGCAACATGATCTGAACGCACAGGAAAAGTAATATTTTAGTAATTTCCATATTCTAGTGTTTGGGAGCCGAGTGTTTCAGTGCGTTTTTGTAAAATGTAAAAATTATGAATATCTGTTGGAAGTTGTATTTTCAAAGTTAATGCAACTAATTGTTTAATGTGTCTAATGTTTCTCTCCAGACATTTACGTTTACAGAACATATTTGGGTTTTTCCTCATTTGTTCCTCAAATTTGCTTTACTTGGTCTTAAAAAGGTCTTAACTTTACATTCATAAAACCTGCAGAAACTCTGTTTCCTTACACATCAAACTAAATATTCAACATATCATGGTTCCCATGTGAAGCCTCAATCAGAATTTTCAAAATGCAGAAATTGATTACATTTTTTCCCCTCTGTATAGGAACTACATATATGCCACCTCTGCCTATGCTGGCCTCACCTGTGGACCCGTACTGGACCTGTGAAGACTGGTGGCAGGGTGTTTGTATTGGACCACAAACGCAGAGCCCATTGACAACTTGCTTAATAAACACCATGGGAAGAAGGACATCTTCAGGAGTATGCAGCAATTGTCCACAGTTCCTCTACTGATCCAGACAGCATGCTCCATTCGACCACAAAACTGCACATTTCACAGTATGTCAAGCAGCTGGCCAAACTGCTGAACACCAGTTCTTCATTAAACAACTCCAGAGAAACGTCTTGAAAGCGGGTAGTAAAACAACCAGTGTGCCAGCGGTAACAATGAAGCCTGCGGATGTAAACCCACCAGCACCTGCTCTGACCACACTCCTAACTCACGAGACCATTTAGAGAATTGTATTATTGAGCAGCTGCAGCAACCTGAGCAGGAGAAGAAGAAACAAACAAAGACTTGTCTTGTTTGTGGACAGCCAAAGATGGTTCCTCTATCTCCTTTTTTTTTTTTTTTTAAATCAGCAAGGCCCTGTCAGGTTAGGTACTTCTACTGTTCCACAAAGGTTTTTAATGCTTGGTGATTAAGGACTAACAAACCCCAGTATGCCATTCCAAGTCTTTATGGAAATGGAGTTCTTTAAGAGTGAACTTGAGAACACAAAGAAATGGGTGGAGGAGAAAGGACAGCAAAAACGCAAAAGGCCTGAAAATGAACACGTGAATGAATTGGTCGCTTGTGCAGATTTTGTCAAATGGAATTGAAGCAGGGTCCAAACAGTCCTCACATACACATAGGCTTTCCTGGCAGGGAAATAAGTTAATTGCCCTGCTAAAGTCTTTTCCATTTACCAACCTCAGGGCATGCAGATAGAGATGACCTAGAAAGAGTTTAAAGAGTCTGCATTTTACGAGATGGAAAGACAGAGATGGGTTTCAGAAAAAAAAGAAATAAATGATATTTCTTGATCTTTTGCCCCTTAGTAATATTTAACTCATGTATATACTGTATATTTTGATTTGTTTATTTTTCAGCGTGAGATTGTAACATCAATATATTGTCAGAATTCTATTTTTCTGTCTACTTCATTATTTTCTATCGATATTTTGTATCGATATTTATTCATCTTAAAAAGTGCTTAAAGCATTTAATAAAACATAGAACTGAAAATTACAAATTGCTTCATGAGTGTTGTTACACTTTTTAGGACTAATATTTTACAGTTTCTATGGTTTTGGAAACACTTAATTGATAATTTAACTTAAGTGTGACTTAAATTATTCCATCACTCAATCAATTTTCATTCAGTACTTGAATATTAATCAGTTTCATTTAAATTAAAAGCCTCTTATTTACATTTCAAAAGCCATTTAATATAACCATTCATGTTTTTATTATAACCATGTTATGTTTTACTACTATTATTTTACTGTATTTATTTCAATATTAATAATTTATTCATAATACTTTGTCTTGTAATCCAAAAATACAAGATACACATTTAAAATACTTTGCAGCTGTAATGTATTGTTACATTTTGTTATTTTGTTTTATAAAAAGCACAAAGCTGTTTGAAACCCATGTCCAATTGAAAAAAATGCATGAAAAAATTTGATTGGCTGTGACATCATTTCTGCTCTTTGGCAAACTGCCAATGCTGCAATCTGATTGGCTGTCAGTGAGTTACAACTATCCGCAGCTGGCCCCCACAGGTAAAATGTGTGTTGTACTCAATTTGATGTGATCAACCCAGGCTCGAATCTGCCTTTTGGCAACGTTTTTTTTTTTTTTCTCCCTTTTCAACTTTCAAATCACATCAGAAAAGCATTTATTTTCAATAAAAGGAAAATAAAAAGGAAATAATCAAACAGTTGAAAATAAAGTAACGGTTAGGGTAGGTATATTGTCCCAATAAGGTGGCATCCATTTAATAATTTGAATTAAAATTATAACTTACACTCAATAAGTTATTATTACGTACTGTTTTATGATGGACTACAATACTGAGGTGCAGCTAATTGCCACTATTTGCAGCAAGTAGTATAAGTAGCAGAAAATCCTGCTATTTTAACAAAGTGTAAATAGAATCCATTGCTATTTGCACTTAGTGTAAATAGCCGCTGCCTTTCTTATTTTAATCTTTCCTCTGTCATGGTTCTTGTTTGTTTATTTATTTATTTTGTATAATTTTGGACATGTTCCTTTTGCTTTGGCAATTCTGCATGTGAAATATTTAAGCCAATAAAGTTGTTTTAAGTTCAATTTACTACATACAGTATATTTTCAGTGTCTGCATCTCATTTTATGCATGGTGCCTCCAAAAAAAACAAACTGAGAATGGTGATCTTTTTTTTTTTTTTTTTTCAAAGAACAAAACAGAAAATATAATTGTATATACAAATATAAATTAAGACTATAGACTATAAACATGACACATATTGCATCTACTCATTTGGAAATTCACCTCCATCACTGATAAAACAATCAACCGAGCAGTAGCCCTCAAATTCTTTGAATGAATAAAACCCACACAGGACTCCCCTCCTGCCTTTCCTGACATACGCAGGTGGGCAGTCTTTAAATATAACACTGCACCGTAGGCACTGGGTCTGTGAATACGGCACCCGGCAATCCTGCCTGTATTGTGCAGAAAACGCACTCCAGATCACAGCACCTAATTTACATAAAGGAACAAACAATATTAAAGCAATATTAAATCATTTTGAAGAAAGGCAAAAGAGCCATACAAGGAAAATATTTTAAATGTATTTTTAAATATATTATAGGATGGTGTTAGAAAAAGAGTGTTATTTGCTTTGTCTGTAAAGTACCTAAGAGACTTAATTTATAATCAACATTAACATCAACTAAATTAAAAAAGTTTGTCAAGTCAAAACATAGCATAGCCTGAAAGTTTTTTTTTTTTTTCAATTTGGAAGTAAAAAAAAAAAAAAGAAAAACGATAGAGAGGAGACATACACTCAGATACTTTTTACAGTACTCACTACATGTTAAGGAGTTAAAGAACTATCTGTCTAGCCACATGAAGTGGGCCTTTTCTCTGAATTTCGTCCCTAAAAAGTCCCATGAAGTCACATGAAGGTAGATTTAAGAGGTAACACTTTACAATAAGGTGTTGTTAACACTAGTTAATGTATTAATTAACATGAACTAACAATGAACAATACATTTGTTTAAGTATCTATTAATCTTTGATAATGTTAATGACAAATATGAGAAACATTTTTTTGCAATGCATGCAACCATCAATGGTATTACTTTATTAATATAAGTCTTTCTGCTCTATTTTAAGACATCTTTAAAGGCTAATTTTAGGCGAAATGAGACTTTTAAAGACCAGCAACAGAATCCCTGTCACGTCGAATACTAACACATATCATAAAACATGTCAAATGTTTGAAATCGCACACATTTGCAATGACACTCTCTATGATTATGACCAAAGCATCCTTACAATTAAAAGCCGTTAACACAAACGCACATTTTTAAGAAAACAAAAGTAAGTAAATGTTCTTGGAGTTACTGCCACCAAATCTCAAATCCGCCTTACCTTTTTTGAACATCCGGAAGTGAATGAACCTGTACACAAAGCCACTAGAAGTGTAAAGGTCATGCATGTTTTTGATTGTATTTAAAAAAAAAAAAAAAAAAAAATTATATATTTTCTTTTCCTTTTTTTTCTCCTTTATTTCCCTGGCTTTATATTGTCTGTTGTATTGTTCTGTATATGTTGTTTAAGGCATAAAAAAAACAAAGCCACTAGAAAGCAAGCCTGCAACCATTAGCTGAAAAAGCATAACGGCTAAAGCTAATGCTTTCGGTCTGGCAGTACGTGGGAAAGGAGAACACAGGCTGTTTTTTTTTTTTTTGGAATGGCGGTCAATGGAGGAGAGGCTTCACTACACTGAATAAACCGCTTTTTAGAGGAAACTGCTCATCATTTAAAGAGGTCATATGATGCTTTTTTAAAGATCATTATTTGGTGTACAGAATATGTTGACATGCTTTAAAGGGGTGGTTTACTGTTTTTTTTCTAGGCTTGATTGTGTTTATGGGGTGCAGTCTAACGTGTTCATGCTTCGTTTTTTTAAAAACGCATTATTTTTCATATAATTTACCTTTATTCCACACAGCTCTGTCCCTTCTCTGACAAACGCCTTGATTATTTCCTGTTTTTATGAAGCCCATCCCTCAGACATAAGTGATGGGCTCTGATTGGTTAGCTGGCTCAGTGTGTTGTGATTCACTAAACTGCCGAGCGTGCGTCTAAATGTCCCGCCCCTCAGCTCAGCGGCATGTGCTCCGGTTGTATTGTAAACAATGGCGTCGTCTATATTGCTTATCAATTTGAACCAGATTGAGACGCAGAGGATATTAGTGAAGAGGATTGCGCAGAGCCTGTGCAAGCGCGGCTCTTAATAGTATGTTTGTTTGTTTGTTGTCTCATACTTTTAGATACGCTGTTATTATGCTACTGCTTATGTTAGCTTTTAATATACGGTTTTATTCTGATCAAAGCTTTAATACAGTACGGCAACCGTACACGCGTCCATGTATAACGCTTCTCATTGCTTTGTGAAAATGTATAATTGGAAAAGTTTGTTGGAGCTGATCTGATGATCTGAATGAGAGAGAGAGAGAGAGAGCAATGCAGAGCAGGGTGACGCGAGGAACAGTATTAAGAACGGCTGTTTTAGAACATTGATTTTGAAACTTGTGAATCCATTAGAATCGTTAGAAGACAGAATCACGATTCATATATGTATAGATTTTTACGTGCACCCCTAGTTTTCTCTTCCTCTTCTCTAAAGCAGCACAGCATGGCCTCGCCCCCTTCCTTACATGTTCCCGAGGGCGGGGTTTATCTGGGTCCGTGACGTATCAGACGTTCATTGTAGTCCCTTACCAGCCGTTTTTGTAGACATTAAACTTCCAGAATTTTAAAAGACGATATCTCTGTTTGCATTGAACTTTCAGCACTGCAACTTTGCAGATATTGTTTATGCTCAAACAACAACACACTAACTAACGATAAAAAAGTGAAATTGCAATCAACCACCCCTTTAAATGTTCAAAAAACACATTAATACTGAAGTCATTGTATTTGGAAACAAAGATGAAGTTCTCAAGCTGAATGCGTACCTTGACTCTAGGGGTCAATCAACTAAAAACCAAGTCAAAAATCTTGGTGTGTTTCTGGAGACAGACCTTAGTTTTAGTAGTCATGTCAAAGCAGTAACTAAATCAGCATACTATCATCTCAAAAACATTGCAAGAATTAGATGTTTTGTTTCCAGTCAAGACTTGGAGAAACTTGTTCATGCCTTTATCACCAGCAGGGTGGATTATTGTAATGGTCTCCTCACCGGCCTTCCAAAGAAGACCATTAGACAGCTGCAGCTCATCCAGAACGCTGCTGCCAGGATTCTGACTAGAACCAGAAAATTTGAGCATATCACACCAGTCCTCAGGTCCTTACACTGGCTTCCAGTTACATTTACGATTGATTTTAAAGTACTTTTACTCGTTTATAAATCTCTAAATGGCCTAGGACCTAAATACATTGGAGATATGCTCACTGAATATAAACCTAACAGACCACTCAGATCATTAGGATCGAGTCAGTTAGAAATACCAAGGGTTCACACAAAACAAGGGGAGTCCGCTTTTAGCTATTATACCGCCCGCAGTTGGAACCAGCTTCCAGAAGAGATCAGATGTGCTAAAACATTAGCCACTTTTAAATCCAGACTCAAAACTCATCTGTTTAGCTGTGCATTTGTTGAATGAGCACTGTGCTACGTCCGAACTGATTGCACTATGTATAATCACTTTCTATTCTTAAATGTTTTAAATTATTTTTCAATCAATTTTTAAATCACTTTGTTTTTATTGTTGTGATTATTATTATCTTTAATTCCTTATTATTATTTTGAATGACTATTTCACTTCCTTTTATGTAAAGCACTTTGAATTACCACCGTGTATGAAATGTGCTATATAAATAAACTTGCCTTGCCTATTTTTCTAATACTGTACATTATTGTAGTTCCTCTATGCCCCGCCTCTCTCAAACACTTAGTTTTATACAAAGTCCCTCGGATTGGCCAGCTGACACAGTACATTGTAATTGACTTGGTCGGCATTGCTGGGAACGCCCACAAAAACATCATATCCGTTTACACCGTGGGGGAAAACAAACCGTTCAAATTAATGTACGGAGACCTTGTCAGACGCTTGATCTTTACTTTTTGTTATGATTTCGATTGATTTTTGCTTGGTGCAATGCTGAAAAGTCGCTGTATGGTGTTCTTTACCTCTAATAAGTAAAAAATAAAAACCCGATCTGAAGATTTATATACTGCCGAATAAACTGACGGAGGTAGCACAATCTGAGTGGGTAGCACACGACATCAGAACTCCAACAGCAGTTATTATGGATATACAACGTATGAAACATACCAAGCTTAATATTCATATTTATATGCACTCCAGATAAACTAGACTACTTGCCCTTCAATGACCTGTCATTAGTCCCGTCCCCCCTGCACCGCAACCCAGTTCTGATGGGGCTTTACAGCAACCCTCCTTCACATCAAATAAAAGTCACTCCCTGATATTTTGTGAGGTAAATGTCATATTAAAACATTTATTTCATATTATTACATACAATCCCTTACAAAAATTAACAATGGTATTACTATAGTAAATGTAGGCTAGGCTAACTGTGTTTTTTTGTAGCAAAACATGTTTAATTTGTTTTTAACATGGTTTACCTATAATAACCATGTTTTTTTTGGTTGTAACCACGGTTAATTTTCGTAAAGGATATTTTTATGTTATTTTATAGTTTTATTTTACGGCATGTATTTGTGAAAATGATTGGGCTATACGTTTAGCACACACCATATAATGCTGTGCATTTCAAGGCACTTCAGTAGACCTTTAATGTTACCTATGTTTTGTGAATATTACAATTATTTTTAATATATAAATAAAAGTATGACAGGCTTTTACTCTAGTCTTTATCACTTTATTAAGATTAAGCAAATCAAAACGACAAATGTTTACTTTCACAAGCCGTCACGTATAGGCTTGTAGTAAGCTGTCTCTTGCCTGGAGACTCATTCGGGTAACAAAAAGAATCGTGAAACGACACCTCTGGTCATTTCGTTGGGTCGTTTGTCCAGTCACAGATACCGTACGGACAGTCCGACCCAATACGGATCAGTTTTTCAGCGTATCTTGCTCTGTCGAGCAGCAGAAATGATTTTATGTACACCATTCTGGGTCAACGCCATGCTTTTCCAATGAGGGGGAAAGGTTCGTTTTCCCCCACGCTGACTCCGCCCACACAGCTATGACACGACACCGACCAAGTCTATTGGCCGAACACCACAAGCCGCGTCGAAAATGTAACGCCCCTTTCCATAATCGCAAGCTTCAGCTTTCAAAATGAAAGTAAAGACAGTTAATAATGTCCTTAGTTTTATCATCAGTTCAAGCCCGAAAGGGGAACAGAGTCGTGTGACAGACACAGTGATGATGCTCGATTAAGACGATTTCTGACGGGCTGTACACTCCGCTGTGATGTAACCCTGGCTGTGTTTGAAATGGCATACTTGCTTACTGCTTACTGCCCAGCACACAGTGCATACTACCTACTATTTTTTTTAAAGAATAGTGTGTGAAACAGTATACAATAAGCAACAAATGTTTCAGAGTAGTATGCTTAATTGTCACATGACAAACACAAACATTAATTCAGCACAGCTGTCAAGGTTGTTACCTTACAAACAAATGTGCTAACTATTCTTTTTACAAAGGCTTGTTAAGAAGGCTTCATATTAGTAAAAAAATGCTATATTGCCCAATTGAACTCATTTCATAATTGAATAACTTTACATAGGCTATTGTACTGAACTGAATGAGCTGTCTTTAACTGATCTCTCTTTAATGATATTTTTGGCAGTTACACTAATTGGAAAAAGTGATATATTCTAGTTACACTAAGTGCAAATAATGATAAATTCTGTTTACACTAAAATAGCAGCATTATCTTTAGCAACAGGTGTGTAAATAGTAGTTAGGTGGCAGATATTTATACTTCAGTACTGTAGTTTTGGTCGACTACTGGAGAGACAGTTGACGGCACGGAAAGACGGCACCTGGGACAGTATGGGTTAGCAACCCAGCCTGTGTCTTTCGTGAGAGAGAACCCAAACAAGCTACGGAAAGCCCTATAGAGAGATACCCCCAGGAGATCCCGAGAGGGGGGGAGGATGAGATCTCCAATCGGACGGATCAAAGGTTAACAACTTATGCAAACGGACAAACGATGAATGTGACATGCATTTGCGGAAAGCTGTGCAAGAATCATCGGGGCCTAAAAATCCATCAGGCCAGAATGAAATGTTTGGAGCGGGAGAGTGAGGTGCAACGCACAGGTCTTGAACCTGGTGAGACGCAGGAGGAGCCCGGCCAGGAGGCAACCCACAGAGCCCAGTCCCTCCACGTACCAGAGCCTCCAAATCCCAGCAGAGTAGTTCAGCAGCGGATTAAGTGGCCCCCAGCCAGCAAACGGAGTGAGTGGCTGCAGTTTGACGAGGATGTGTCCAACATCATCCAAGTCACAGCTAAAGGATATGCTGACAGCCGACTCCAAACGATGACTACCATCATCTTTAGCTATGCCTTAGAAAGATTCGGCCAGGTAGAGAAAGGAAAAACCAAGTCTTCCTCCTACACCATGAACCGCAGGGCTACCAAGATACATCACCTGCGTCAGGAGCTTCGCATCCTCAAGAAACAGTACAAGAAAGCTAGTGATGAGGAGAAGCAACCATTAGCAGAGCTGCAAAACATCTTGCGGAAGAAGCTGATGATCCTACGCAGAGCAGAGTGGCACCGGAGACGGGGGAGAGAGAGAGAGCCAGGAGGCGAGCAGCTTTTATCGCCAATCCTTTTGGCTTCACAAAACAACTGCTCGGGGACAAGCGCAGCGGTCGACTTGAGTGCTCAGAGAGGAGGTGAATAGCTTCCTCCAGGATACAGTGAGCGATTCCCTGAGAGAGCAAGAGCTGGAGCCCAACAATGCTCTCATTAGCCCCGCCCCCCCAACAACGGAGTTTAACTTGAGGGGGCCAAGTCTGAAGGAGGTTGAGGAGATCATCAAGGCAGCTCGCTCAGCATCTACTCCAGGCCCCAGTAGCGTACCTTATTTGGTTTATAAGCGCTGCCCAGAGCTTCTCCGGCACCTGTGGAAGATCTTGAAGGTGATTTGGTGAAGAGGAAGAGTTGCTGACCAGTGGAGGTGTGCTGAGGGAGTGTGGATTCCTAAAGAGGAGAACTCGAAAAACATCAACCAGTTTCGAACCATCTCACTATTGAGTGTTGAAGGGAAGGTGTTTTTCAGCATTGTCTCACGAAGACTGACAGAGTTTCTCCTCAAGAACATCTACATCGACCCCTCAGTGCAGAAGGGGGGGATTCCTGGAGCTCCCGGCTGCTTTGGAACACACTGGTGTAGTTACACAACTCATCAGAGAGGCACATGAGAACAGAGGCGATCTAGTTGTCTTGTGGTTGGACCTGGCAAACGCCTATGGGTCCATACCGCACAAGCTGGTCGAGCTCGCTCTACACCTCCATCATGTTCCCAGTAAGATCAAGGACCTGATCCTGGATTACTATAATAATTTCAGGATGCGGGTCACTTCAGGGTCAGAAACATCAGACTGGCATTACATTGGGAAAGGAATAATAACAGGCTGTACCATCTCTGTTATTCTTTTCGCTCTTGCCATGAACATGGTGGTCAAGTCAGCCGAGGTGGAATGCAGAGGGCCCTTAACCAAGTCAGGCGTACGACAGCCCCCTATAAGAGCTTACATGGATGACCTTACCATCACAACGACATCGGTCCCAGGGAGCAGGTGGATCCTACAAGGACTTGAGAGACTCATTACCTGGGCAAGGATGAGTTATAAGCCCTCAAAGTCAAGGTCCATGGTGCTGAAGAAGGGGAAAGTGGTTGACAAGTTCCGTTTTTCCATCTCAGGAACTGTCATCCCAACCATCACGGAGCAACCTGTCAAGAGTTTGGGGAAGCTTTTTGACTCCAGCCTGAAAGACTCTGCCGCCATCCAGAAGTCCAACAAAGAACTTGGAGCCTGGCTTACCAAGGTTGACAAGTCCGGTCTGCCTGGTAGATTTAAAGCTTGGATTTACCAGCATTCCATCCTGCCCCGAGTCTTGTGGCCCCTGCTGGTATACGCAGTCCCATTGACAACAGTTGAGTCCCTAGAAAGGAAGATCAGTGGCTTTCTTCGGAAGTGGCTGGGCCTTCCACGCAGTCTTACCAGCGCTGCACTGTATGGGACGAGTAACATCCTGCAGCTGCCCTTCAGTGGCCTCACAGAAGAATTTATGGTGGTACGCACCAAAGAAGCCCTACAGTATAGAGACTCCAGGGACTGCAAGGTGTCATCAGCCGGCATTGAGGTGAGAACAGGAAGGAAATGGAAGGCTGGGAAAGCAGTGGAGGTGACAGAGTCACGCCTGAGACAAAAGGCATTGGTGGGCACAGTGGCAACAGGCAGAGTTGGCTTGGGCTACTTCCCAAAGACCCTGGTGAGCCAAGCCCGGCAAGGAAAGACACCATCTACTTCAGGAAGAGGTCCGAGCAGGTGTGGAGGAAGAGCGAGTGAGTAGGGCGGTGGGACTACGGCAGCAGGGAGCGTGGACTAGGTGGGAGAGTACACTGCAGCGTAGGATCACCTGGGCAAACATCTTGCAGGCAGATTTCTATCGGGTCCGTTTCTTGGTACAAGCTGTCTATGATGTCCTGCCAAGCCCAGCGAACTTCCATGTCTGGGGGAAGAGCGAGACACCTTCCTGCCTTCTTTGCTCTGGAAGAGGCTCTATAGAACATCTCCTCAGCAGCTGCCCAAAGGCTCTGGCTGATGGTCGCTACCGTTGGCGCCATGACCAGGTGCTTAAGACAATTGCGGAGAGCTTAGCCTCAGCCATCAGCACTAGCAAGCACCATCATGCTCCAAAAAAGGCAGTCCCCTTCATCAAAGCTGGAGAGAAACCCCGGGCGTGCCCACAATTAACAACAGGCCTCCTCCACAAAGCCTCGGACTGGCAGCTGCAGGTCGACCTGGGAAAACAGCTGAGGTTTCCTCAGCACATTGCAACAACAAGCCTCCGCCCAGACATGATAGTTACCTCCGAGGTTTCAAAACAGCTGATCATGCTGGAACTTACGGTTCCCTGGGAAGAGCGGATTGAGGAAGCAAATGAGAGGAAACGTGTTAAGTACCAGGAACTGGTGGAGGAGTGCAGGGAGAGAGGCTGGAGAAACTTATATGAGCCTATAGAAGTCGGCTGTAGAGGCTTTGCAGGACGTTCATTTTGCAAAGTCCTCAGTCGTTTGGGCGTTACAGGGGTGGCTAAGAAGAGGGCAATTCAATCTGCAAGCGAAGCCGCAGAGAAGGCCACAAGGTGGCTTTGGATTAAGAGGGCTGATCCGTGGACTGCTACTGGGACGCAAGTCGGGGCTTGATCAACCCCGGCTGGGTCGCCTGGGCGAGGGTGTATGATGTTGCGAGACCCGAAACACCCAATGATCCCAGGGTACATCACTGAGGATGCATCCCAGGGCATCCATGAGATGTTTCTTGCATAGTACATTATAAAACAGTATGCAATAACATTTTGAGTGTAAATTATCATAAATTTTATTTGATGAAAGCCACTTTATTTGGACAAAAACCTACCTTCAGCTAAGCACACTGTATTATTAATGATGCGTTTAATTTCCACTTTCAAATATTTACTTAATTTTATATTGAAAATAAATGCCTTTCTGATCTGGTATGTGATGGGAAAATGAGTTGCACGGGTTCAAAGCACAAATCTCGTGTCTTTTACTCACTGCGCCACTGATACTATAGTAATACACGAGTCTTCTGCAGTGCTGTTTATCGCAGCCAGGCATTGGTGGGCGGAGCTAATTACAGCCTCTGCTAACAAATTGGTCTATTTGTCCTTTAGAGTAAATACACTCGTTTCTTTTGCTTGACAGTGGAATTTAATTCTGTTTGCTTAATTGAAATATTAATTTTATTTATATATTTTGTTTATATATTATATTACTGCAATATTAATATTATTATTTAATATCTTTGAAATGATGTATAAAGCGCTATAGAGATAAAGGTGACTCATTTGACTTGATCGGAAAAGTGCCGTTGAGATTAAAGTACAATTTATGTCCTACTAATGATATTGTTTTTAGATGCACAGCGATAGTTTGTAGTTTACATGTATACATACAAGTGTAACATTTATAATTACTATTCCCCGCCTCCAGTTCACTCACGCGTTTGAAGGTGAAACGTCACATGGAGCGCGTTGCTTTCTGGGAAACAGTATCCCATGCAGCGTCTTCAGATGCATACATCAAATTTCAGCAAATGTAGCAGGTAATCCGGGCATTCCATGCATACAGAAAATTCACATACTATTCACATTATTCACAAAGCATACTGCAATAAAGCAGGAGTTGTATGGTAGTATGCCATTCGGAACACAGCTTCTGTACTGATTTCAGTGTACTTGAGTTATATTTAGCAGATTCTGGCAAATATAGTAGGTCATCCAGGTATTCCATGCATACAGAAAAGTTGCACACTATGTGCAGCATACATACTGGATGCTGCAGAAATAGTAAGAGTAGTATGATAGTATATCATTTCGAACACAGCCCCTGTCTCTCTCTCTCTCTCTCTCTCTCACACACACAAGCCGCGATTAAGATAGCTGACTCCACTGTGACCTTGTCTCTCTCTCTCACACACACCACGCGCAAAACTCTGCATTTGAACAGTCAACACACAGCTTCTCCCTGACGTGCCTGCATCAACACTACTGTATGGAAGGCCATTGGGACCAAAACGTGTGGTACTAACGCATTAACACGTATTTACGCGTTAACACGCAATTACATGTTAACGCATACCTAAATGGTAGATGTTCCTAGATTGAAGTAGACTCAATACACGTGCTTTGATGTTTTAAGTAAAAGGGGAAGGAGACAACAGACTCCCTATGTACATTTTCATTTACATATTTGCATATCATTGCTCTTTTGTTGATTTTTAGGGGTTGAACAGTTATAATTTAAAAATACTTGAATACTAGTTGTGCTGTAACTATTATATGTAGTTGTAGCCTACTTATGCCTGAAAAGACATTAAATTAAAATTCATTAAAAACCACCAGTAGATGGTGCTAAAGCTCAATGCCAGCACAAAATGACGCGTTAACACGCAACTACGCGTTAACATGCAATTACACGTTAACACGTAAGTCGCGTGTTAATGCGTTAATCCCACACGTTTTGGCCCCAACGGCCTTCCATACTACTGTGGTTACTAAAACCACGCCTTACGCAAATATTTCCACATCGTGACGTAGACATGTGGGGGCGTGTTTGAATGAGCCATTTTAGGGGGGCGTGACAGAGTCTTAACTTTGATAAAGAATATTTCTTTGGTTTTGATACTTTAGTCTTTGCAACGTCAGGGATCTCATCTATGCACAAACAGCTTGTAACACTCCGAAGAGAAAGGAAAACTTGAAATCACATCATATGACCCCTTTAATGAATTGACAGCCTATCTGCTAATCTTCAACATGTTTTAAACTAAACAATACTTTTGGATTGAACTATTTTTAGAGTTTACACCAAAAAAAAAGCCGTTTTATAAGAGAAGTCGCAGACTTTTTGCGACAGGTGGGATTCAGCTTACGGCACTTCTCATTCCTATGGGATCCGACGATTGAGTGTCGACTACTCTCTGACTGAAATTCAATGACGTCAAGGCTGTAATGTGATTATTAATAATGTAATGTGGTTATTAAGGCACACGTGATTCAAGTTGACCGTTACACTTTCTCCAATAGTATGTAATATAGACCCTCTCATCTCTCTATAGTAAGATCATCTCTGCTGTACATGCGCAACATCAGTCAGTACAGTTGTTTAACCGTTTCATGATTATTGACTTTTCAACATTTATCTATGAAAAATTAGTCATGAGTTGAACTAATGCAATATGCATGACTACATTAAGGTCTTCTGCTTGAGCATTGCATTAAAAATGTTTAAATAAAATAAATCCATTATGTGTACCAAAATAAATAAAGTAATTAATTAAAAATAAATGTAAAAAATGGTGTTACATGGGTTGCATCCAAACTCCAAAACACTTAAAGGTGCTGCATGTACGTTTTTGACTCTACTAAAGCATAAAAATACCATAATATGTTTGCAGATATGTAAAGGTGCAATAGGAGATCTCGAAAAATGCTAACTTTAGCCTGATAGCACTGAAAGCGAACATCCCACCCTCCCTGCAGTCGCCGTCCAAAGCCACGCCCCCTGAACGCACATACGCTTAAAGAGCAGAATACTAGAGACAACATTAAATTACTACAATAGGCTACATCAACGGTTTCCAATTACAGTCCTCACGCCCTCCCCGCTCTGCACTTCTCATATGTATATCACGTCCGACGGTTGTTCTGTTCGACCGTAAGTCATAAGTGCCCTGCATATTGGACAGCACCAGATATTCTGCCATGATTCCAGTTCAAAGCGAATGTTTATGTTCCATACAAAGGGCATTAAAGTGTGCCATACCTGAATTTAAATTTTATTTATATACAGAGGTATATTACATCACACTTTGCACTTCTCTTTCGTCTGTGTGTGAGGAGCAGCACAAATCCGTGAGTGAATGTTCTGAAGTGAAATAAACTGATTTCCCTGCTCAGGGAGTAGGGAGCAATGAACACTGTTTAGGGAGCATGTCAATCGGAACACAGTTCATGCACGGAGCTCTCTTCTAACGAGCTGCTTATCTGAACCGAGTGTGTTAACTAAGAGAGACATGCAAAATATGCAGAGCGGGGGACGCGAGGACTGGAACTGGGAACCGCTGGGCTACATCGTGTGTCATTCACCCGTGAGAAAACTTTATAGTACAGTTAGTAAAAAAAAGTACCACAATACCAAGAAGGAAGATCGGGTTGTTGATGCTTGCCTGCCATTCTCTCGCTCTGTCTGCGTGAACACGCTGATGACGTATCCTGTCTGTGCGAACCAGGTGCACAGAGGTATGCAAATACATACGTTGACAGGCAGGTAGGAAAGACAATTAAAACGCTCGGACCGAGCGTTTTGATTGGACGAACATTTCTCGGTCCTACACCTTCCACAGAATATATAAATACATTTAGACCTCTTAACTTAATGATTGCTATCAGGATGTGAACAGACTTTCAACCAGAATAACAAAAAAGACAAATTCTGAAGACAATCACCTGGCACCCAGAAACATGCTAAGTTAACATACTTGTTTATCTGAAAAACAATGCTACAGTCAGTTATTCTCCTTTGAAAATGTGCGTTCCGGCCCGGAATGTCTATCTCTGTTTTGGTTTGTGAAACCCACCCACTGCCACTTTACCCAATTGTATTTCGGCACCCCGGGTTGCCAGATAGCGGAAAACACAGCGTATTTCATTTCATTCATATCATAAGCACTCGTTCCTGTTGGTGTCGTCAATCTGGCAACTTGCATGTGCGTCAAGTCTGAGGAGGAGGGGCCGGGTGAAAAAACCCCCCTCCAATATTTTGAATTTGGACCGCAATACCTAGTTCACACTAGGTGTCAATCCTACATACAGCACCTTTAAGTACACCATGTACATATCATGTTTGTTTGAGTAGATAATTGATTGACCATAAATAATTTTATGTGCAAAAGGATATTTTCTTTTATTTAAATATGATTTTTTAAGCAAGTGAATAAATGTTTCTTGTCTGCAAAGAGAGAATTTATGCATAGTTGCGTCTGTTGTATGGCTAGAATGTGTCAGAGTCGGTCTTTGCTCATTCATTCAGAAGATTTATTTTCATAAAATCAGTGGACAGTTAGTTTTAATTGCTCCCAACCACTCTGAATGTGTCTTAATCAGAAATGTTTTTTTACTTGATTTTTTCCCCCAAATCAATATTTTATTGTCATTATCACAATTTTTAATGATTAATGATGTATGTAAAAGTCTGAGTAAAATTAATGATTTAATATATTAAAAGCCTAAAATTATATATATATATATATATATATATATTAAAAATTATTAGTTTTACTTCTAGAAACAAACCATAACATGCTTTCTATTGCAGTTTTTGTTTTCAGGTGAATTTATTTCTTTCTTTATTATTATTACTTTTTTTTTCTGGGAAAAAAGACAAAGCAAATGATTAACAATATTTATTTCTGTAGCATATATAACTATGATTCATAACTCTGCAGTTATGTAGATTTGTGTCAGTAAGTGTTTGTCTTCCGTTTGAATTTATAGGACGATGACACAGCCGGCAGACTCTATTCTACACAGCGGTTACTTTCACCCCACTCTCCGATATTGGCAGACCTGTGCTTCAGACCTCAGACCAGATAACCTCATATATCCTATCTTCATTACGTAATGACTTCTCTCTATATATTTATTTGATGATGGTATATAGGTTCAGGAGTTATGTCTTTGTGAAAGGTTTGTATTTTTAGTTTGTTTGAATGAATAGAAATAGTTATTATGTCTCTCTCTGAATGACTTTAACAGTGACAGTCCTGACGCAGTGGAACCAATTGCAAGTCTACCTGGTCAAGCGAGGTATCATTCTTCACTGCTGCCAAACACATTTTCTCATCTTTGACATTTTAGAGTTGTGATTTACAGTGTTACTTCCTGTTTTGTGTCAGTTAGTCTACTGAAGTACTGCCACTTCTGTAATCTGTTAACGTAGTAACAAGTATAATTGAATTTGCTATTGGATTAAAGAATATTAATGGATATAAAAAAAGTATCAAGAGGACTTTAACCTTTATAGAGTGTTATTTGTACGGCTCAGGACATATAAAAATGTTGGGTGCAGTGGTGGAAAGAGTACTAAGAAATTGTACTTAAGTAAAAGTATTGCTATTTAAGGAATAATTTACTTGAGTACAAGTAAAATTACTGAAAAATAATATGAGTAAGAGTAGTACTCAAGTAAGAGTAAAAAAAGTAGTTTGCTGAAAAGTTACAGCTACTGCGTTACTGTCACAGTGCACACAACGGGGAGGAACGAGGATGAACTCAAAATACAGTCTTTAATAAATCCAAAACAGACAGGGCAAGACAAGTCAAAGCTGGGACACACAGGAACACCGGGGAGTAACGAGTAGACCAAACCAAAACTAACTGAACGGGCAGGAACTAAATACACATGATAATTACAGATAATGACTAAAACACAGCTGGACAAGAATTAACTAATAATCACACTTAACAAGAACAGGAACAAGACCAAATATAGAAACATGAGGGTGGGAGACACACAACACATGACAGGCCTGACAGTTACAAAGTACTTTAGTATTCTTTTTCTATTTTTACCCAAAATGAGATGATGTGAGCATTATGGAGCAGGGTTAACCCTTACCCTAACAGCCATGTACTGTAATGTCTGTTTCACAAGTGAAACTCAGGAAATCCCTTATAAGGACAAATGCATCAGATATCACTACAGCTGAATAACATGCAGATAGAGACGCTTTGACTGATGAAACGTGGAAGACAATAAACACACAATTGCAATGCAACGCTCATTGACCGCTTGTATCACAGTACAGAATTTTATAAAAAGATATTTTCTGTCTCACTGTGATAAGAAGCAACATGGAACCACAGAAGCTAACTGTTTCAAACACGACTAATGTTATATAGTGATTTTGGAGCAAAACATGATATTAGTGTCATAAATTGTCATGTTTGACGCTATGTTAAGCAAACATACTACCTAACTGTTTTAGAACTAATTTTGAAAAGTACATTCACGTATAAGATTATGTGGGTGTTTTTAAGAAGGGCAAAAGCAAAGAAGGGTAAGTGAAGGTTTAAAAGAAAGGGTCAAAAACAGTGTGAATAGAAAGGTGTCAGTAAAAAATAATGTGGGGTATGGGTAAGGTTGGACATCGTTTGAATTTAATGATTCCAATTCTTGTCAATTCCTAATTTCAATTCCAATAAGGAAAAAAAAATATAGCAGAATACTATGAATGAAAATCAACAGGCTAAAGAACACTTACACAAGGATGTGTGTGCAGCAGAGAAAACAGCCTGTGAGTCTTCTTGACTTGAATGGTTTGAAATCATATTGAAAGTGTAGTTTGTTATAATAACAAAGGTGGACTCCAGGCACATTTTCAGTAGGACAAAAAAAGAGCATTTTATTTAACATGTTAACCCATACCTAGGCTTGGGAATCCAAAATCTATTCCAATTCTGGAATAGGATGCTTAAGGTCAGGAATCGTCTACTTGGAATAAAGTTAAAATTTCGATTCCTCTTATCGATTCCTTTGTGCGCAATTTAATATGACTTTAAACCATTTAAGCTCAAGAAGACTCGTGCTCTGTTTTCTGTACTGCACTCATAGGGGCATAGCCATCATTTCAGAAATGAGGGGGACAGAAATGTAAAAAAAAGAAAGAAAAAATAAACTTTTGACTTTTGTCTAATTGACAGGCTTTATTTTTTCTTACGTCTTTTAGTTGCCTAAGAAATCAAATACACTGCTGGAAGATAATCAATCATTTGCATTCTATATTTTTTTCTGTGTTTTCTTAATGACAATTTTAGGATTGGTTTATACAAACACATAATAGGGTAGAATAGTTTCTATAGGCCTACTGTAATAAATGTTATGTCAATTACCACTGCATTATTCACATACTATATTTATTACCTGGAAATGACCTGAAATTGCCTTTTAGCTACAGCGATAGCGGGATGCCTTTGTCCATATTAGGGATTACCTGCACATCATAAGTTATTATATATTACTTCTACTAGGCCGTTTTAGGACTTTCTGCATGTTCACATCTTCTCGTTTTGGATATGACTAAATCGTCCAGTCATACATAGACTATCTTGTTTCTTCACCCATGTGCACACACATCCAAAGCACGCACACAGAAAAAGTAATTTTAAATGCATCTGATTGACAGATAAATCTATCAGCCAGATGCAAGTAAAAATGCATGCGCTCTTATTTCAATGTTGTTGATAATGTTGAGGTTATTTTAGTTTCGTACATTTAATTTAGCTGCACTGTTAAAGAGGGCGATTTTTACCATTCAACTGAACTGTGTGCATGTATTTTAGACACTTACATTGTTCTTGCTCCATCCATGCAATAACTGTCCTTCTATCAACTGAGATTTCTATTTACTTATACTGCTGTGTGCTCTGGTAATATCAACGGAATTACCCATTTCAGGAGCTGACAAAATTACGATTTAAAATCTAAAATACTGAAGCCTAATGATGCGGATTCAAAACGACAATGCCGGTGATTGACAGTCAAAGCAAAGCGCGGTTTGAACGCCCCGCCCCCGCAGCTGAACTGGACGTTTTGATTGGTTTTGCACCCGAGTCAGACCTGTCTGTTATTTGCTGAAGCGCAGGGCTCCACTTAAAAGGCAATTAACAATTAGTAATCAACAGCATTTTGAATTCAGCATCAAAGGCCATGCCATACTAAGATGGTTCATCCATATTACTATGAATGCAATGCCCAATATGGCAGCTCTAGTAAAGGAAGTCCCATCTTCTAAATGAAAGAGCCAGCTGGAAATTATTAAAGTAATCATGTCATTGCAGCTGCTGTTAGAAGAAAATGGGTAATATACTGAAACTTGTGCTGAGAACTGCACATAACCCTAGTGTATCATACGTATATAGAAAAAAACTCATGCCATAGTGCTGTTAAGACATCTTAGTCAAGTTTACATATGATGTTTTTATGTATTTTTCAGATATGGTGTAAATAAGATAGAGGATTTACTTCGTCCCCTTGTGGATAAAGGCCTGAAGTGTGTGCTGATTTTTGGAGTTCCAGCTAAAGTTGCGAAGGTTGGTGAAAAGTTTTAGTTATATTTAATTTATATTACAGTTTCAGTAATATTGTCATCAATAATGTAAGTCGTAGTATATTATGAAGAAGTTAGGGCTGTAAAGCTATTAACATTTTTAATCAAATTAATTACACAATGTGGTGATTAATTTAAGTACTTGCACATAAATTTTGACTTTACATTTTCTTTTGGTGGTAAAGTGTTATGTCATTATTGTGTTAAATGAGAGAGGCATCAAATAGACATTACAAAAAGTAGCTTCAGAAAGAAAGATTTTATTAGATTCAACATAGAATTTATCACAGAGTTTTAGGCAACAATGCCCGTTAATTTTTTTTTTTTTTTTTTTTTTTTTTTAAGAAGCTGCATCTGAATCAGTATTTAGATATACACTATATTGGCAAAAGTATTGGGTCACCTCCTTCTAATGAACAGGTTTGACTACTTTAGTAATTTCCATGAGTACAAATCTTAATGTTTAAGCATATAATGATATTCTAGGGAATTGTGTCCTTCTAATTTTAAAGCAACAGTTTGGACAGGACCCTTTTCTATTCTAACATGGCAATGCCTCTGTGTATAAGGCAAGGTTCAAAAAGAAATGATTGATTGAGTCAGTGTGGAAGAACTGGACTGGTCTGCAGAAAGCCAAGTCCTAATCCAAGCTGAACACCTCTGGTGTGACTTTAAATGCAGATCTTGAGCCAAAAACTCTTTACCAAACACCAATGATCAAGAGCTGCATTTAAAGTCACACCAGAGGTGTTGAGCTTGGATTAGGACTTGGTTTTCTGCAGACCAGTCAAGTTCTTCCACACCGACTAAAATTATATTATATCATTATCATTATATGCTTAAACATTAAGATTTGTACTCATGGAAATTACTAAAGTAGTCAAACCTGTTCATTAGAAGGGGGTGACCCAATGCTTTTGGCAATATAGTGTATTTACAGACTGTTTATTGCAGTGTAGATGTAGCATGAATACGTTCACACTGCAATTACAATTGTTAAACAAAATAAAATATATGTTCATTTTGTCCAGTGTAATAGTGAATCACAGCATGCCTCGATGCTTTTAACTCAATGAGAGTGAAATAAAACTGTCTGAATCCGAAGACGCTGTTGTGTTGTCTTTCTCCCCTTTTCTCCTCCACTCTGCAGCACACCACACTCATGTTTGCAGCATTTTTCAAAACTGTAGTGGAAACTAACCGGTACTGAAACAGGGGGTTTCATGTCCTTTAAATGAATTAATAACTTTACTGTGATATTTTTTCCATAACTAATTAGATGAACACTAAATCGATGACCCCTAGATTGTTTTGTCCTCTTGTTTGTTTTCTTAGGATGAGAGGGGCTCTGGGGCAGACACAGATGACACTCCTGCAGTGCTGGCTGTGAAGAAACTGAGGAGCACATTCCCTGATCTTGTGTTGGCCTGTGATGTGTGCCTTTGCCCCTACACCTCTCATGGCCACTGTGGTTAGTTTCAGTACTGGATCTGTTTAATTTTTTATTTTTTTTTCCTCAATAGAAGGCATGCCTGATGAAGGTCAGTCCATGCTAAATATAGAAATGTATTATTACAAGAAACGGCAACGTTTCGGTCCACTGACCTTCATCAGGTATGCCTGATGAGGGTCAGTCCATGCTAAATATAGAAATTTATTATTACAAGAAACAGCAACGTTTCGGTCCATGCCTGATGAAGGTCAGTCCATACTAAATATAGAAATTTATTATTACAAGAAACAGCAACGTTTCGGTCCATGCCTGATGAAGGTCAGTCCATACTAAATATAGAAATTTATTATTACAAGAAACAGCAACGTTTTGGTCCATTGACCTTCATCAGGCATGCCTTCAACGTTGCTGTTTCTTGTAATAATACATTTCTATATTTGGCATGGACTGATAGTGTGCGGGATTATATATTTTTTATAATTAGACATCATAACATTAAAATGCACAGTATGAAAAAAAAATTAAGTTTAAAATTCTAAAGATACATTTAAAAGATTCTAAACCTACATTTATCAGTGCTATTAAATTATAATTGTTTTTAAAAATTTACTTGAAGTGTTTGATCGTGGCAAAGGCTATCAAAATGTAAAATTAGGGGAAATTAACAAGAACACAATTTAAGATATTTTTGATGCATTCTGACAGCTCTCTGACCCACCCATAGACAGCAATGTAATTAACACGATCAACGTCCACGCGCACCACACGGATACGCTGCTTTCGGTCAAATCAAAGTGTAATTAAACTTAGAAAACGTATCCGCGTGGCCCAGCTGACACAGAACAGCATACGCTGTTTGCATGCAGTGGATACTCTCCAAAAATGGTGCTAGGGTGACGCGGAGGAGACGAATTGTTGAATAAAGTCGTTATTTTTGTTTCCTTTTGCATACAAAAAGTATTCTCGTAGCTTTGTAAAATTACGATTGAACCCCTGATGTGACATGGATTATTTTACCGATCTCCTTGGACGTTAATCGTGTTAATTACATTGCTGTCTATGGGAGGGTCAGAGAGCTGTCAGAATGCATCAAAAATATCTTAAATTGTGTTCTGAAGACAAACAAAGCTTTTATGGGTTTGGAACGACATGGGGGTAAGTGATTAATGACACAATTTTCATTTTGGGGTGGAGTAACCCTTTAAAGGGATAGTTCACCCAAACATGAAAATTCTGTCATCAATTACTCACCCTCAAGTAGTTCCAAACCTGTATGAATTTCTTTGTTCTGCCGAACACAAAGGAAGATATTTTGAAGAAAGTTTGTAACCAGGCTGTTTTGGGGTACCATTGACTTCCATAGTAGGAAAAAAGAATACTATGGAAGTCAATGGTGCCCCAGAACTGCTCTGCTTCCCACATTCTTCAGAATATCATCTTTTGTGTTCAGTAGAACAAAGACATTCATACAGGTTTGGAACTACTTGAGGGTGAGTAAATGATGACAGAATTTTTGGGTGAACTATCCCTTTAAGCATGATGCAGCATCCATATATCGAGCCCAAGAGCACCGTTGTAGCTGCCAGTGAGAAGGCAAATTACACCTTTAAACATAAACAAATAATGAATTGCCTGGAATTTTAAATAAACTCTTTACGGTGATACTACCATAGTGTGTGATTTGTGACTTTTTCTGTGGCACCTTTAAGGAATCCTGCATGAAGATGGCAGCTTGGATAATGCTGTCAGCTGTTTGAGGTTGGCTGAAGTAGCTCTGGCTTATGCTCGAGCAGGTTAGTTCTAAATTCTATTAATCTGTAGCCATTTACACATATGTGTATTTTTGAGTAATACAGTGAGGAAAATAAGTATTTGAACACCCTGCTATTTTGCAAGTTCTCCCACTTAGAAATCATGGAGGGGTCTGAAATTGTCATCGTAGGTGCATGTCCACTGTGAGAGACATAATCTAAAAAAAAAAATCCAGAAATCACAATGTATGATTTTTTTTTAACTATTTATTTGTATGATACAGCTGCAAATAAGTATTTGAACACCTGTCTATCAGCTAGAATTCTGACCCTCAAAGACCTGTTAGTCTGCCTTTAAAATGTCCACCTCCACTCCATTTATTATCCTAAATTAGATGCACCTGTTTGAGGTCGTTAGCTGCATAAAGACACCTGTCCACCCCATACAATCAGTAAGAATCCAACTACTAACATGGCCAAGACCAAAGAGCTGTCCAAAGACACTAGAGACAAAATTGTACACCTCCACAAGGCTGGAAAGGGCTACGGGGAAATTGCCAAGCAGCTTGGTGAAAAAGGTCCACTGTTGGAGCAATCATTAGAAAATGGAAGAAGCTAAACATGACTGTAAATCTCCCTCGGACTGGGGCTCCATGCAAGATCTCACCTCGTGGGGTCTCAATGATCCTAAGAAAGGTGAGAAATCGTTCCAGAACTACACGGGAGGAGCTGGTCAATGACCTGAAAAGAGCTGGGACCACTGTTTCCAAGGTTACTGTTGGTAATACACTAAGACATCATGGTTTGAAATCATGCATGGCACGGAAGGTTCCCCTGCTTAAACCAGCACATGTCCAGGCCCGACTTAAGTTTGCCAATGACCATTTGGATGATCCAGAGGAGTCATGGGAGAAAGTCATGTGGTCAGATGAGACCAAAATAGAACTTTTTGGTCATAATTCCACTAAACGTGTTTGGAGGAAGAAGAATGATGAGTACCATCCCAAGAACACCATCCCTACTGTGAAGCATGGGGTGGTAGCATCATGCTTTGGGGTGTTTTTCTGCACATGGGACAGGGCGACTGCACTGTATTAAGGAGAGGATGACCGGGGCCATGTATTGCGAGATTTTGGGGAACAACCTCCTTCCCTCAGTTAGAGCATTGAAGATGGGTCGAGGCTGGGTCTTCCAACATGACAATGACCAAGCACACAGCCAGGATAACCAAGGAGTGGCTCTGTAAGAAGCATATCAAGGTTCTGGCGTGGCCTAGCCAGTCTCCAGACCTAAACCCAATAGAGAATCTTTGGAGGAGCTCAAACTCCGTGTTTCTCAGCGACAGGCCAGAAACCTGACTGATCTAGAGAAGATCTGTGTGGAGGAGTGGGCCAAAATCCCTCCTGCAGTGTGTGCAAACCTGGTGAAAAACTACAGGAAACGTTTGACCTCTGTAATTGCAAACAAAGGCTACTGTACCAAATATTAACATTGATTTTCTCAGGTGTTCAAATACTTATTTGCAGCTGTATCATACAAATAAATAGTTAAAAAATCATACATTGTGATTTCTGGATTTTTTTTTTTAGATTATGTCTCTCACAGTGGACATGCACCTACGATGACAATTTCAGACCCCTCCATGATTTCTAAGTGGGAGAACTTGCAAAATAGCAGGGTGTTCAAATACTTATTTTCCTCACTGTAGGTATAAAGAAGTCATAATCACATTCTGTCAATGCTTTTTTCTTCCCCTAGGATGCCATATCATCGCCCCTTCAGATATGATGGATGGACGAATTGCAGCCATTAAGCAAGCTCTAATCGCCAATAATCTTGGAAACAAGGTTGAGAGAAATCTCACTTCTGGTTGCAAACAAAAGTGTTAAATTGAATACAGCAGATACTGACTCGATCTCTTTTTCCTTTCTTAGGTGTCAGTGCTGAGCTACAGTGCTAAATTTGCCTCATGCTACTATGGACCATTCAGGTAGTGTACTTCTAATGATTCCCTTTAGAATGCAATAGTGGACCACCTTCTAAGTTTTTATAAATGTATAGATGATGAAAACAATAGGATGAGTTTATTTTTGTAAACCAATTTTAAAAATCCTATATATGTGACCCTGGAGCACAAAACCAGTCTTAAGTCGCTGGGGTATATTTGTAGCAATAGCCAAAAATACATTGTACGGGTCAAAATGTACGGGTCTTTTATGCCAAAAATCATTAGGATATTAGGTACAGATCACGTTCCATGAAGATGTTTTGTAAATTTCCTACCGTAAATGTGTCAAAACTTAACTTAATTTTTGATTAGTAATATGCATTGCTAAGAACTTCATTTGGACAACTTTAAAGGCAATTTTTTTCTCTCAATATTTATATTTTTTTGCACCCTCAGATTCCAGATTTTCAAATAGTTGTATCTCAGCCAAATATTGTCCTATCCAGATTGTCCAGATGATGTATAAATCTCAATTTAGAAAAAATGACACTTAAGACTGGTTTTGTGGTCCATGGTCACACACACACACACACACACACACACACACACACACACACACATATATACATATATAAATATATAAAATTCTGTTTATTTTTTTTTTCTTCACATTTGAAGAGATGCTGCACAATCTAAACCTGCCTTTGGAGACAGACGATGTTATCAGCTGCCCCCTGGTGCCAAAGGACTAGCACTGCGGGCCTGTGTAAGAGAATATCATTGAAATGGACTCTTTTTTTTTTTTTTTTTTTTTCCCCCCCAAGTGTTCACACATTTTCTTTTGAAACATGCTCTAAATTCAGAAATGGGCACTTTGACTAGACCTGTGGTGTTTTTTTTTTTTTTTTATTATTGTATGGAATGCTCCAATTGAATTATTAGCAGTACATTAATTAGAAGTACATGGTTTTCTTACTTTGCTGGTAGGACCGGGATGTGAAAGAAGGTGCTGACATGCTGATGGTGAAACCTGGATTACCATACCTTGATATTGTGAGAGAGGTTAAAAATAAGGTAATAGCTTTTTTGCTACTTCATGTTATATTCAGAAATAATTTTCTTCATGCTCAGAAAATCTTATTTTACATTGTACAGTGCCAAAAAGTATTTGGACACTTTAGATACTCCACCCAAAAATGAAAATACTCTCATAATTTACTCACCATCATGACATGATGTATGACTTTTTTTTTTCTGTATTACAAAGACTTTTCAAAAACCACACAAGGCAAACGAGACTTCCATGTCATTCATCTCATACAAGCTTCAGAATACACTTACGTCATGCTTCACAATGTGTTGGTTTACATCAAACATGAACTCGTGAACCTGAGTATGACCATTGGCCTGAAGCAGTGCTTTATAGTTTAAAATGTTAAAAAATATTAGTATTTTCTTTCAAACACCTATCGTTTTGCTTCTCAAGACAGTGATTCATCAAACGGGGTCACATGGATTACCGTCATGTTCGTTTTGTGTGGTTTTTGAAGCATCAACTTTGGAGGTTCTGTTTACTGATTTTCATTTTTGGGTGGAGTATCCCTTGAATGCATTCTTAAAAATGTATGCACTTTGCTCTTTGCACTTTAGAACCAAATAACAAATCTGTGTTTAACAAAATATAGCACACAACTTTCTGAATGCAAAACGTATTTGTATACTTAGTAGGCCTACGGTGATGGCAAACTCTTGGAGACTCTTGCTCTTGGAAGGCCACTTTCCTGCAGGTTCAGCTTCAGATGAAATGCACATAAACCAGCTCAGCAAGATCTTTAAAGGAGTAGTTCACTCAAAAATAAATATTTGTGGGAAATGTACTCACCCTCAGGACATCCAATATGTAGATGAGTTTGTTTCTTAATTGGAACAGATTTTGAGAAATTTAGCATTATATCACTTACTCATCATAGGATCCTCTACAGTGAATGGGTGCCGTCAGAATGACAGACACAATCCAAACAGCTATTATCCATAATATTGGTATCTGCAAATCATCTCATCTGAATCAGGATAGAAATTTGCACAGATCAAGCACACTTTATAAGCAAAAACTGTTCTAAACAAATATGTGAATTTTGATGTGAAATGCAAAAAAGGGGAAGCTGTTTTCACTTGAGGAAGTGTTAATACAGATTATGGTCTGGTATTGTGGCCAGAAGTGACAGTTTACACTTAATAAGCCTTAATGATTAATTTGTTTGTCACAAACATGCAGCTTTTCACTTTACAAGACATTAATTGATGGACTGGAGTCATGATGATTACTAATGGAATTATTGTGACGTTTTTATCATCTATTTGGATTCTCAAAATCTTTTCTGAAGAAGAAACAATCTTATCTAAATCTTTAATGGCCTGAGGGGAGTAAATTTTCAGCATTTTTGGGTGCACTGTTTCTTTAAGTTTGCTTTAACATGCCAGGAAGGTGTGTTGGAACTGAACTCATCTGGACAGTGGCCCTCTAAAAGTAAAGTGTCTCAAAGCACTCCAAACAGCTTGCCGCAAAAACTAAAAGTCATTTATAAATTGGGTCTAATGTTTTTTTTGCTAGTCTTAATACCTTTTGTGTTCTCTGTCTTCCATCAGCACCCTACTCATCCGCTGGCAGTGTATAATGTATCAGGCGAGTTTGCCATGTTGTGGCATGGAGCTGAAGCTGGAGCTTTTGACCTACGCACTGCAGTTATGGAGGCTATGACTGCATTCCGTCGAGCAGGTGAGAAGGGCAACAGGGATAAAGTAAATTGTTTTTTTTAATCTGTTGAGGCCAGGTTCTCCTAAATTGCATAAATATAACAATTGCAGTGCTTTTAGGCAGGACCTTGGTGTCTTTTACGTTTTAATTATTTGAATGCCTCAAAAATGGATGGTTTACAGGTAATACTAAATACTCTAAGTATTTTCACACTATTTTCTTTCTTTTAGGAGCTGACATCATTATCACTTACTACACTCCACAGTTACTCACATGGTTAAGAGAGTAATATGTTGGTTCTCGTATATGAATGAACTTGGATAAAACCAAATCTACTGTCTCACCCTGAGATTGAAAGTTAGGACTTAAAGTAAATCTGATCTTACTACAACAACTTTTTCCAAATTGTTTTATTTGATTTATGTATCTAGTTGATTTGCACATTCAATCAGCTTGGGTTTTTATACTTTTCTCTAATTTTGGAAAGCTTTAGTATCTTTTGTAGTGTACAGATGTTAAATTGGTCATTTATTTCCTAAATATGTTTGATTACATCACAGATTTGTTGTCATTTTAATGTGCTTCTGTAACACTGGAAATAGACCTCAGGTATGTAATTATAGCGGTTTAGTTTTCAAATCAATGTACTAATAATCACATTAACATAGGAAGTCCTGTTGGCATGTCCATTTTAAGTTTTCATGTAGTGCATCTTCTAAATGTTTATAACTAAAAATATATGAATAAAGCAAGAGGTAAACACGGTAAACATCCTTTGTTTATTATAGTTTAATAAACATTGTCTCCATGTCTCTTATTGACCACTCAATATTGTATTATGCTTTATTTACTGAACATGTTATCAGAAATGCCCATCCCCTTCATAGAGTTTACAGGCAATTCATCATTGCTGTCAGTATAAGAAAAATATTGTAAATATGGATTTATCTTAAGTGTTTTAATTCCCAACAGAGTTTCAAAAAGTGCTGCTTATATACAGAGGTGGGCAATCCAGGGGTCAGAAAGTAAAAGTCCTGCCATATGTTTATTCCACCCATGAACTCAGCAGCTGATTTCATCAGAGGAGGAACCAAGTCATTCCTTTCAAGTCACAAGCAAGTCTCAAGTCAAATTACAAGTCCGTAAAGAGTTAAAGTTAATGGGATAATTAAGTGACTAATTAAATAATGATTGTGCATTAGTGATGAACACCTGCTATTAATAGGAGCGTTCGACTTGAAGCGGCGCTGCACAGAATGACATCAAAGTACCGCACGAGAGCGATAAAAGAGCCGACGGATCCTCAAGTTTTCGAATCGCTCTCGCGATACTTTGTCACACACTGATCATTCTGCGCAGCGCCGCTTCAAGTCGAACACACCTATTGAGAATTACAGAGGATCAGATGTTGATGTTTTATTGGTTAAAATGATGCCACCATCATGGAGATCGGTGTTTGCTTTAGTTGGGCTTTTGACGCTTTTTTACTAGTTGAAGAACTGTATCAGCTCAGACTTTTAGACATGAAGACTTATCATACGATCCTCAACAGTGGTGACAATAATTTTTCATACTGCAGAGCATGATGGGAGTTTTTTACTATGGTGTTACCCAGTGTGCATTGCAGCATGAAGAATTTTGTTGGTTGTCACCATTGTTGAAATTCATATGCTGGTTCTTGATGTCTGTGTGTGTCTAAACAGCACAACAGTTCAAATATTTATATGCATTACATACAGTAGATTTTATTATAACTATTAGAGCAACACTTTCAGCCCTTGAGACTGACCAAACTTGGTGTACTGCAGAACAAAGAAGAATTTAGAAGACCAAATGAACGGGACTAATATATCGGTAGGGGTATTGATGCTAATCCACCACGGGACTCGTGTAAGAAGTGCGACAGGAGACAGTGCAATGTTCAACTCTTTATCTGAAGTATTTAACTGTTCACAGAAGATGGCACAACATTGCTGCAATTGGATTGGATATTGTACAACTTATGGTCACAAAGTGTTAAATGTGGTCTTTCTGAAATAAACAGAATAAAGTAAACATCAGTTTGCATCTGCTAAATGTAAATTACAGACATGTAAAAAACCTGTTACTGATACGTTATACATGAATCAACATGACCAGAGGATTCAACAGTAGCGAGCATACGCATTTGAATCACCGTATATATTAAATATAACAACATTAGGAACAATGTAAGGTTTGATTGCACAGGATGAACATTTAAACACAACAATGAAATAAACATCGGTGACTTATAATCAGGAATGATTAAATAAACTTACATTCAATTACGCATAACACCTGAAGAAATAGTGGAGCAAGCGACTGGTGAAAGTGAAAGTAAAGAGGAATAGCGGAAACTAACGTCAACTAGCAGCACACATTCATAATAAAAGTCCTTCCACTATAAAGATACATAGGGAATTTAGAACAGCCGCCCCAAGATTAGCATAGCTAATATGTCTAATAAAGGTTAACCCTCTGGGGTCTGAGGTCATTTTGGGGCCCTTGAGATGTTTTGACATGCCCTGATATTTGTGCTTATTTCAGCTACTTAAAACATACTATTGACCAACATGTAATTTTTTTTGTATTCAGCACAAACTGTGCTACAATAATATGTGACCAAGATGGATGTACATGTTTGCATTTCTTTGAAAAAAAATATTATGCGTGGTTAGTAAGTTTTGGGGGAAAAAATGTAGCTGAAATAAGGCCTTAAAACCCACACTAAATAGTTCTGAATAAGAATTTTGAGTAATCAGTCTTGTAGGCTAGAATATTTACTTCAAAATTATGTGAAAATCATTCTGCTTACTCATTCACAGAAAACAATATATTGATTTAAAATTTTCAAGACATGTTTTGTGATCGAGAGTCTATATGCGAGGGAGTGGTAATGGCCATGAATATTAAATGAGTCTCACCTGAGAGACAAAGGGCCCTCCCCTATGGGCCCCTAATGGCCCATCAGTGTGACTGTGACTTTGAGGCAGGTAAGAGAGAATGTGAGGAGATTGAAAAAAAAGTTTTTTTTTTTTTTTATTATTTGTGTTTTATTTACAACACAGTATAATCAAAACATAATGAAGGTCAAAGACACATTATTGTGCACACTGATCTAACCACAGAGATGTGAACAGACTTTGAGTCATTCCTGCAACAGATTCTGTTCAACAAGTTACTGAAACAAGTAAATCTTACCTGATATTTACGTGTTATTTAAGCGTTTCTACTTCTTTCCATGGATTCAAGAAGAAAAAAAACATAATCAGTAGAAAAGGAGCTTGTTTTAACATAGAATATCAGTGTAGTTGAACATCTGATGTTGGTACAGCGTTCTCAGAAAAAAACAGTTTGAAGAGACATCAGGATACATCTGGTGCTGGTATCTGATTCAATAAAATGCAAACAACCAAAAAAAAAATAAAAAATTTGTGAGCATGTTAATATTGTAACATAAAGGGCCGGACGCTGGGGTAAGTGATAACCAGTTGGGTTTTTATTGAACAGGATGAGGCAGACAGAGAAATGAACTGACGACTGGAGGTGAGTATGGAAATCTAGGGGAGTCACTGAATGGGTGAGATAGCTAGTGACCATTTTCTCTTCCACAGAGATGCGGGAAGGACGAGACGAGGGGATCCACAGAGGCACACAGAATACGAAGACTGACGATCTGGGAGGAGAGGAGAACACAAGGAGCAGAGACGGGAGGTAAGGCACAAAGGGTAAGTATCAATATTAAAGGATATTCTTAAAGAGAAGTTCTCTAGAGGTTCGAGTCCACGTTGTGTTTACGAGATCGGACAGTTAGAGTGGCTGAAGTGAGGGCTTATAAGTTGGAGTAGATGACTGTGGTGATGAGGTGCAGGTGAGCGTGATTAGTACTCGGGTGATGTGGATCGTTGTGATTGGTGGAGAACAGGGCCTGGCCGATCCGTGACAATTATATATAGTAGATTAATATTATACTTATCACTTACATACTTATTATATTGTTAACACTTTATTTTGATGGTCCCTTTTGAACATTCTGTTGACACTAAGTAATGTTGCAACTACATGTCAACAAACTCTCATTAGAGTATTAGTAGACTCTCTGCTTCATATCTACTAACTCCTTATTGTGTTGGTCTCCCAACAGATATTATTAACAGACTATAAGTAACTTTGCAAGAACATGTCAACTTAATCAAACCCTAACCCTACCAGTCAACTAATACACTACTAACACTCTAATGAGAGTTAGTAGAAATGTAGGTGCAACATTACTTATAGTCAATAGAATGTGTTAAAGGGACCATCAAAATAAAGTGAAACCATTATATTTACTTATATTATATTGTATTATATTATATACTCTAGCACTCTCTACTCTAATTCTATTTTATCTACCTGTCTTCTTTTTATAAAAAAAAATAAAAAAAACACACACACACAGACACTTGACCCTCTATCAATTGCATATTTATTCTGCTAGCTTTTCTTGAAAAACTAACACTAGCTTTCTTTTTTTTCTATTCTATCTACTTGTTTCTTATGAATAAAAAAAAAAAAACAATAAAAAAAAAACACTAGGCTACTTTTTTTCTATATTTTTCTACTTGTTTTCTTAAAAAAAAAAAAAAAAAAACCTTGCTACGTGTACTGTGTTAGGCTAACCGAGACTTGTAATAGCACTTGCATGTTGTTGCTCTTTTGTTGGTTTTGATTGCTTCTATTGTCCTCATTTGTAAGTCGTTTTGGATAAAAGCGCCTGCTAAATGTTAATGTAAATTATATTATATTATATTATCTGAGCTGTCTGGAACGCAGCATTAGGTTAACATTTCAATAAACAAGCATGTACTACAAATACAAGCCATTCTATAAATTGACATTTCAGCACTCGTCCAACGGATAGCGACTCCTAAGTAGCACTTAAAGCAGGGCTACGTGTGATTGTGTTAAATGCATTTTTGGGAAACACACGTGAAACAATAACGAGCGTTCGTAAAATGACTCGTAGAAAACGCTCATAAGCGCTAAGATCAATCGTTATCGAGAAACGCAGCCCAGAGCATCATATAATTTGTCATATAGTTTTTAGAGTTTTACATTACTCTAAAGGCACTTCACAGTCTCTGGAGTCCACAAGAATTGAAACACCCAAAAGTAAGATGTGCTTTGAATTATTTAAATTTTTGTACAAATACCTTTGATCCTGCTGAGGCATACTGCTTTCACTTCAGAAATTAATAAGCCATTAATTCATAAAAACAGAGACAGTTTATTTAATTTTTCCAAGGTGAATGCAATACGCATCCGGATGTTACCGATCTTTAGGTATTTCCAATCCAATTATGCCTTTTTCAGGGACAAAGCAGACATTCAGGAGTCTTTTTTTTTTTTTTTTAGAACTACCAACCCTAACCTCAACCCCAGGTAAAGTAATGGGCAACTAAAACAGATGGGTCAGGACTCAGCATACCAGAGGCAGAGATTTCCTTTGGTGGTGAAATAGTACACTAGTAATATTTTCCAATATCATTACAGCTGCTGGGACTCAGTGCCAGTCAGCCAGGACTCCCAGTACTCCTCAGGGCAGAAATCCCCAAGGTCGGTATGGACGTTATACCCGTTAAGCTCAGTCAAGGAGTATCACTCTAAATAACACAAGTACCTTTTTTTTCCGTTGAATAAAACACACAACCTGTGGAGCGAGTTTTTTTAATTTTTATTTTACAAATCTAGCATTTTTTAAGCTAGCATTTTGTCTCCTACTGCTTGAGCACAGTTTGTGTTTATAGTAAGAACTAAGAAATGTGGCAGACACTTCTGGTGGTAGTTAATAGGAAATACTAATACATTGCAGCAATTTGGCACAAGCAATAAAACGCAATATCCAGTACTTTCTCAATGTTTACTATGTTGAAATGGATGAAAAATCAGGGGGCGACAAAACTACTTTCCCTCAATTTGTTAGAAGAATCCTGTTTTTTTTTAATTGCTTATCTATTACATGTGTTTTCTTAATCCTTTTTTCCAGAGAAGCAAGCCAAATGCTTGTAAGTATCAATAGACTGTTATTAAAATATTTTAGGATTTTCCTGAATCATGACCATGGGATTAAATAAAGATCCTCCACATTATTTTTCATCTGCTGGTTGATACCTTCTCATTGTTGTCTCCTATGGGTATGGGTGAATGTGTTAGTCGATGAACACTTGGTTAAAATGTGTACTGGGCTACTCTTTAGTTACAGCAGCTATCACTGTGTTGTTAAGTCAGTTGTGCCAGACAATTTTGGAGGCAGATTGTGATTGGGGGGCACTATAGGGAAAAAGCTATTTCTCAGTCTGGAGGTGCGGGCCTGCAATCTGCTGTAATAAAGGGTTTTATAGGTTTAGTGATGGGAAAACTTGCAGGTCAATGGGCATTAACGTTTAAAGTTGGTAAACACTTGTACACTGAAGCATACAGTGGGTACGGAAAGTATTCAGACCCCCTTAAATTTTTCACTCTTTGTTATATTCGCGCGTGCGTCGCGCTCCCGGCGGCGACCGACTCGACTCAGGCCAGCCTCCCGTCCCTCCGGGAATAGCGGAACGGCCGCCACGACCCCCTCCGAGTACGACCTCAGGTCAGGCGAGACAACCCGCTGAATTTAAGCATATTACTAAGCGGAGGAAAAGAAACTATCAAGGATTCCCTCAGTAGCGGCGAGCGAAGAGGGAAGAGCTCAGCGCCGAATCCCCGCCCCGGCCACTTCTGATGGAGGCTTAGCCCGTGGACGGTGTGAGGCCGGTAGCGGGCCCCGCCCCGCCGGGGTGCGGTTCTTCTTGGAGTCGGGTTGCTTGGGAATGCAGCCCAAAGTGGGTGGTAAACTCCATCTAAGAGTACCAGCTCCATCGATAAGGCTGTAACGGAACTGCCATCTTTTCAAAAAGCACTGAAAATTCTGAACTGCAGAATTGGAGGAGAAGTAATTACTTCAATGAAAGAAGCCAGAGAGGAATGGACACAACAACTTGCCCGTTCTGTGGATGGCAAAAAACTTACAAATATTGATGTGATGCTTCTGGAGTCCAAGCCCCGGGGCCCACCCAAAAGTTGTAGAAAGTCAACCATCACTGCAGCCCTCCACCAGTCGGGGCTTTATGGCAGAGTGGCCCGACGGAAGCCTCTCCTCAGTGCAAGACACATGAAAGCCCGCATGGAGTTTGCTAAAAAAACACCTGAATAAGATTCTCTGGTCTGATGAGACCAAGATATAACTTTCTGGCCTTAATTCTAAGCGGTATGTGTGGAGAAAACCAGGCACTGCTCATCACCTGTCCAATACACTCCCAACAGTGAAGCATGGTGGTGGCAGCATCATGCTGTGGGGGTGTTTTTCAGCTGCAGGGACAGGACGACTGGTTGCAATCGAGGGAAAGATGAATGCAGCCAAGTACAGGGATATCCTGGACGAAAACCTTCTCCAGAGTGCTCAGGACCTCAGACTGGGCCGAAGGTTTACCTTCCAACAAGACAATGACCCTAAACACACAGCTAAAATAACGAAGGAGTGGCTTCACAACAACTCCGTGACTGTTCTTGAATGGCCCAGACAGAGCCCTGACTTAAACCCAATTGAGCATCTCTGGAGAGACCTAAAAATGGCTGTCCACCAACGTTTACCGTCCAACCTGACAGAACTGGAGAGGATCTGCAAGGAGGAATGGCAGAGGATCCCCAAATCCAGGTGTGAAAAACTTGTTGCATCTTTCCCAAAAAGACTCATGGCTGTATTAGATCAAAAGGGTGCTGAGCAAAGGGTCTGAATACTTAGGACCATGTGATATTTCAGTTTTTCTTTTTTAATAAATCTGCAAAAATGTCAACAATTCTGTGTTTTTCTGTCAATATGGGGTGCTGTGTGTACATTAATGAGGGAAAAAAATGAACTTAAATGATTTTAGCAAATGGCTGCAATATAACAAAGAGTGAAAAATGTAAGGGGGTCTGAATACTTTCCATACCCACTGTATAATACTACCTGCCTGACATTGACAAGTGCTATTCAGGTATCAAAGTTGTGCAAAATAGGAGGAAGAAACATCAAAGACTGTACCAGAAGGATGCTGGACAGGTAAAGCCTACAAAACGTGCAACATTAATCAAACATTGTCTTTCATGTGGTCACAACACAAATTAGAAATAAAAAAAAGAAAGAATTCCTTTTACTTATTTTGTAATATCATTCTTTGTCTGTAATTATTAAACACTTTATTTGTAATATGTTTTAGGGTTTTGCAAAATTCTCTTATGGCCACATTTAACATGAAGGGAGGTGGTACGCTGCAGAAGGCAGCATTTGAAAAGACCGCTCTGTTCTCATAAAAATGGAAGGGATTTCCCCCGAAAAGGGGGCCGCTTTACGAGAGACGATTATTTTGTTGAACGATCTCATGAATTCCCATATGAGGTTTATGGACACGAAGAATCATTCCCAGTTTACAGTAAAGATCAAAATCACTTTCCCCAGAAAAAAAGAATGGGACAAAAAAACGTATTCTAATGTGCAGAAAAAAATCGAAATACTCTCCTGTTTCTCCTACATTTCGAAATACCTTCAAGAACATGTATCATTTGATTTGATTGGTCCATCACCTCAGTAATATTGACTCGCGGGTTGAGAATAATCAACCTGTCACTTTGAAAAGATTTACTGAATTACTGAAAAGTGTGATTAAACCCTTCGCCCCCACAATGTCCACAAAAGAAATGCTGGAGGGCAATGCAAAGAATTGGGCATACACGACACAATTAGTGTTACAGCAACACTACGAAAAGATCATACAGCATACATTAGGGACCTTACGAGGGGACACACACAGAACGGACTGGTTACACGCTTTTGAGATTGCTGTCAAATAGGCAATGCGTAATTTTAGTAAAATGATCTCCCAGAGGGCAATTCGGCAGGCCAAAACTTTAGTCCTGACCGAATTGCGTTCTGGTACTCCATCTGGTTCAAAGGGACCACCGAACTCCAGCATAAATAATAACAGAACATTTGCACAGGTAGCAGTTGGTAGTGTAACTCCAGCCTCAGTCCAGCAGGGAGCGGAAGAGATCCACACAAGCGTTGTCAGACCCAAGACAGGGGTCACACATATCCAGATACAAACATCCCCCACTTTAATGTCAGGCTGGTCTCCTATGAGGAACGACTGGCTCCTGGGAGATGATTTTCCGCCTCTGAGCCCTCCAGTACAGTCTCTTATACAGTCTCCTAAAGCAAAAAGAAAAAATATCAAGCAAAACAGAAACCAAAAACTCCACCAGTCCTCACGGAGCATTGTGAGAAGAAACTATTAGTGAATCTGGAGCAGGACAATGATGAGGATGGTGAGGATGATCAGTTAATGAGACAGATTGGAAGATTTAGATGATTTTATATGTTGTCGGACACAGGATCTTTTCTCTCCTTTCGCCCCCTTTGAAGCTGGGGCCCCGAAAACCACTGACCTGCCCTCGCTGTCTCCTATTATACCCAGTACGGTACACATAATAAATTCACTTAAGGACACAACTGAGGTGGCCCAAAACCTCCAAAATCCAAAATTATGACTTCTCAGTATATTCAGTGACAACTCTTGAACCAGGGTCTCCTCAGGAGGCACTGATAGATGAAACTTCCAAAAAAATGGAAGAAAATGTTTCTCAAACACTCACCACTAACACAAAAATAATAACAGAAACGGAAGAAAGTAGTAAAGCAGGAAAAATCAGTAAAACGGACAAAACTATGGTAGCTGATGGTCAAAGGTCACCACATAGGCCATACATACACCTAAGAACTAATAAAAAGTTCAATGAGTGGAAATTAACACTCAAAGAAAAACATGTGATTATCAGGGACTCTAATTTGAGCAGAATTCCCACCTTTGACTACCCAAGCTTGCAGATTGATAGCTTTCCAGGGGCTAAACTACAGCACGCTGCCAATCTGATAGAAAGAGCTACAGTAGAGACAAAGGTAGAAAAGATAGTGTGGCCTTTGGCTTGAATAGCCATACACAAAGACTATGCACTTCAGCTATGAGAGAGTGTGTTAGACTGATCCAGGTGACACAGGAGAAACTACCGGATGCCCAGATGTGGATCCCACTGATTAACTTTCCTCAGTCTCTCCCAGAGGCAGAACAAATCTTTTTAGATGAATTGAACAATTATATTGAGGAAAATTATTCCTTTATCCCCGCTCTACCAGAAGAGCAGTTTCAGATAGAAAGTGATGGCCTACACTGGACTGCAGAAACAGCAAGTAATATACTGAAGCACTGGACACAATATTTAAACTTATAGTGAGTGAACACCTAAGAAAGGGTGAACACTGGCTCGTTGTGAATCTTTCTAAACATTTTAGTGTCTCTCCCTCACACTCATCCCTGCTCACTAATGCCGAGTTCACACTGCACGATTTTAGCCCGATTTTTCACTCGCCGACAGGTTTTGATAAATCGCCGACAAATGCCCGACATCGGAGGCAAATCGGAGCTCGTTCACGCGAGTGACAATCGCGCAGTGTGAATTACCAAAGACGCGATCTGAGAGAATCGCCGACACGTCGCCGACGCCCGTGAAATATTTGGCATGCTAAATATCTGGAGCTGTCGGCGATTCACAATCAGGCTGTGTGCAATGATTTCTGACTGAAAACTACATCACGATGACCTTCAGCCATTGAGAGACAAAGATACAGGGCAGAGGGAAGTTCGGTGAGGAGTTATAGACCATATCAGTATTTTAATATGTACAATTATATCATACAGAAACGAACACAAACACTTGACCAGCCACAACATCAGCATAACAGTTACTGCAAAATTATTATTTACCACTCTTTGCAGAACACAATCCCTGTTCCCTGCATCTCCCTCCTGCAATCTGTTTTTGTTTTTGTAGCTGGGAATCAGTGCATTTGCGGGCTATATTGTTTTAATAGCTACTTCCAGTCTAGCTCGAGAACAACGGGCTGACGCACGCTCTCGCGTATCACTTCTCGCGTGTGTTTTGTTGTGAAACGTGGTTTGCGGATCAGACAGAGTTGTCGGCGATTCTTCCTGTTGTGAAATCGTGCAATGTGAAAGCCCCTGTCGCCGATCCATCGTGCAATGTGAACACAGCAGCGACTGAATGCTACCCCAGATAGTCACGCAGTGTGAACACAACAGCGATCCGACGAGTTTGAAAATCGTGCAGTGTGAACTCGGCATAAAGGTCTAACATTTATTCCATCAGTCCGAAAAATGAACAATTCCAAGCATCAACTTAGACTGGACTTACAAAAATATCATAGACTAATAAAATTTGAGGTTTTCTTTGAAGGTAAAAAAAAATCAAGAAACAAAAATGACCCTTCACACACAATTCTGATTGGACTCCAGCTCTGAGCAGTCTTTCTAAGCAGGTAGGCCAGCTGATTAAAGCCGATGAGGATCCATTTAAGAACTTGAACTGGAGGTTGAAACCAAGACCCAACCTACAGAGAGAGGAAGTGAAGGCCTTAAATACACTAAAAAATCTCAAGGAAATTGTGATTAAACCTGCAGACAAAGGAAATGCCATTGCCATCGTGGACAGAGAGAGCAGTATGTCTGGGAGGGAGAGAGACAATTAAACATTAGTGACCACTATAAACCCTTAAAAAAAAACAGTTTATCCTGAAACCATGAAACAGGTTAGAAAAATCTTAGAACAGATGTATAATGAATGTATCATTAATTCAAAACAGGAAATGAGGGAATACTTAAGTGGCAGTGGCACTCCTAGAATGAGAAGATTCTATTTATTGCCAAAGATTCATAAGGAGTCTGAGAAATGGAGTATTCCACACGAGATTCCACTGGGCAGACCCATAGTGTCTGATTGTAATAGTGAGACGTATCAAACAGCTGAGTACATTGAATATTTTCTTAATCCCATCTCTCAAAAACACCCAAGCTATTTGAAAGATACTTTAAGGACATCATTATTCCCAGTGGAGCCTTCTTATTTACTATAGGTATCGACAGCCTATACACAAACATCGAAACTGAAGCAGGCCTCCAGGCAGTTCAGGAGTGCATGCTGCAGTATTCAGACCCAAAAATGCGATAATTATGTTTTAAAATTATTAGAAATAAATCAAACTAAAAATTATTTCGAATTTAATTCTAAGTACTATTTGCAAGTTAAAGGCTTAGCCATGGGCAAAAAGTTTGATCAGACCAATGATGAAGAGCCTGCATGCTCGAAACGTAACACACTATGCAAAGGTTTTTTAAATAAATTTTTTGATACTTTTGGAGCTTTGGTGCTGCTGACTTTGCATTTCTAATATGCTTCCAAAGGGTTTAAATGAAATTTAAAAGATCCACCTGACCTAAACCTAAACCTACCCAACTCACCATATCATAACCTAAACCTACCAGACACTTCAAGATTCAGAGTTTAAATTTACACACCCATTTTTAACAGACCCAAACCTAACCAATCTTAAAACTTAACAACCCTGGCCTCAGCGGCCTGGGTTTTGGCCTGTAATAGTGGGACTGCTGTGGCCTGCCTTGGTCTTTGTGGGATTTGGAGGTGATCAGCGGTGGGATGGACAGTGCACAAACCAGATTGGGACTCCTAGAATCCTAACCTGGTTAATACTCTTCTCTCATTACAGGTATGTGCGTGCGCGTGTGTGTTTGCATGCAACTATTGCCCTGAGAGCTTATCTCTGTGTTTAGGCTTAAAGGTGATCTATAATATATGGGTCATTCTAGAATTGCGGGTACATTTCAAATAGGAAAATAGGATTTTCTTTTTGTGTTAAACCTTTTTATTTTCATAGAACACACTTCAAATTTAATATTTTCAATATTTGCTGATCTTAAACTTGTAAGATTTAAAATATTTATTCTGAAAATCAAAGTACTAAGAGAAAAATCTGTCAACTCTGTTACAGACAAATTGGGTCAAATATATACAGTTAACAAATGTGACAAAATGTAAAACACTGTCTACCCTAAGATAACTTCAGTCTTTTCATCCATTAATTCAACTTTAAACCTGATCAATTTTAGATTTTTGTTTTGGAGTAAAAAATATAAACACCTTTAACTGAAACGTTGCCAAGATATTGTGCATTTTCTCTAAAAATAGCTTTAAAAATGACTGAAATTCTACAAAATTTAATGTAGTAAGAAAACTAGTTAGGCTAATCAGCTTCTAATCAATTTGTTAACAATAAAACACATATAATGATATTTTTTAAAGCAAAACCTTAAACAAACAGAGTTGACATTGATGGTAACAGAGTTGACCACCCATAGTTATAAGACCAAAAACAACATTTTCTGTCACACTCTGTAACTTTTGAAATCATTTTTTATGTAAAAACAACTATTTAATCCTAACAAATACATGTGAATTACAGATCTTTCATGAACTTGAAAATTAACTGCATGTGTCTCATGCTTTTCTGATCTGGAAAATAAAATTCAATAGCTGCTCTCTCACACCCTGGGCAGGCACATCAATTATTGGCAATTTCTGCCCATATGTCTTTGTTTATTTCTACATGCAGGGCCGCTGCTGGCCAAATGGGTGCCCTAAGCAGGATTGTATTGTTGTGCCCCCTCCCTCAAATATTATGGAAGTAAACAAAAATACCTACTATAGGGGTCAAAATAGAACTTTAATAAAATATAAAAGTAAATAAATAAATAAATTGTAATTAAATTGTATTATTTACAATTACAATTCATCTATATGTCATCTATAACAGTGGTTCCCAACCACGATCCAGGAGGCCCCCTAAAACTTCAAAAGTTTTTAAAAAATTACCCCAAAAGTTTTCCATGTCTCCTTAATCAAACACACCTGATTCAGATCATCAGCTCATTAGTAGAGACCCCAAGACCTGAAATGGGTGTCAGACAAAGGATAGATGCAAAATATGCAGTGTTGGGGGGCCTCCAGGAGCGTGGTTGGGAACCACTGATCTATAGCAAAAAGGTGGCCAATTGAAGATAACAGACTATATGTTTCTATATGGTTTACACAAAGCAGCACAAACACAAAACAATTTTGTGTACAAAAACAATGCGTAATTTACAACTTTTTCATGTGCAAGAACATCCTAGGTTTTGGCAGAGTGGGTTTATGCACTTTTGATAGCATGTGCATTGGCTTCTTTTACAGTACCACGAGACTGGAATGACATTTGTTGTCTGATGTGATTTGTGCTTTTACCTTTTGTTAATTATTACTTACCCAATTTTACCTTTATACATTTGGCAGATGCTTTAAACTCAAGCAGCCAAAGGTAAAATCTCACAAGCTGGCCTCTGTTACACATTGAATGCAAGAGTGGATGTCTATTTATCATAGCAGACACGCAACAAAATAATGCTTCACCAAAAATAAAGCGCAGGTGATGAACAAATAACAAGGAAGCAAAAAAAAGGAATGTACAGTACACAACAGTAAATACAAACAAGAGTTTGTTAGTCGCCAACATCACAGCAGTTTCCAGTGATATTCTCCACCTGTAGCTGGTGTGTGGTGAGCACACTGGCGCCGTTGTCCTGTGGCTGCCGTTGCATCATCCAAGTGGATGCTGCACACTGGTGGTGGTTGAGGAGAGACCCCCCCCCCACATGATTGTAAAGCGCTTTGGGTGTATAGCAATACACAATGAAAGCGCTATATAAATGCTTCATTCATTCATTCATTCATTCATATTTGTCAAATCTCCCTCTCGCTTATTCTCTCTCCTCCACCATCATACACCCCCTAATGCTGATTGGCTACACGTTCGTTGTTGTGTCGGTCTGAGTAACTTTTTTAAATACCTGTTTTCCTTGTATCTCCGTTGTTACAAGTGA
>NC_081158.1:1061977-1076290 GCF_012432095.1 Onychostoma macrolepis | reverse complement strand
ATGCTAAACAAGGTCTTCAGAATTACTGGGGCTACAGGCAGGTGAGGTCTTTTTTTTTTTTCCACTCCAGAACAGACGTTGCCTATCCCTGATGTATTGATAACATGCACTGAATATTACAGTGCTGAAATGAGTTACACAAAATGTAAATGCAGATTAAAGTAACTCTTCCATAATCATACCAATATCATCTTTTTTTCAGCTTGGTGCATCATTCAGCGAGCAGGGTGATACAGAGGACCAGGATCTGTCCGAATCAACACCTGACACACCATCAGCACCTGGCACATCATGTACTGGCTCCTCCCTTGAATCGTCAAATGAAGGAGAACCAACAGCTGTCGAAGAAACTGCTTCAACTGCCTCAACTGCTAGCAGTAAGGCAAAAAAGGTTTTGCGCACCAGGGAGGAGAAACGCAAGAGGATGTCAGAAACTGATATAGAGCTGCAGAAGCTTGAAGTTTTAAAGAAGTTGGCTGCAAAAGTGGATGCTGAACAAACTCCAGATGCATTAACAGCATTTGGGAACCAGGTGGCACTGGAAATGAGGCAGATTCAAGACCCTGGATACTTAGCCAGATTGAAAAGGAGCATAATGATTATGATCTACGACACTCAGGAGGCTGAAAGGAACAGATCCTTGTCTTCAACTGCACAACCTACACCGTGTACGTTTCAACCCGTCATTTCAGCTCCACCACCGGCACAGTCTCATCCTCATTACTCATCAGCTCGAAGTCCCCATCAAACCTTTTTGCAGACATTGCAAAATCATGACCACTATGAAATCCTGTGAATAGCTTGCAGTGTTACAGGATTTAGGGTTACTTATTTTTATGTAAATTAGTTTTTTTGATTTTCCTATTTCTGCACTGTTGCACGTAAACATTTGAAAATACAGACAGTTTAATAACAGTATCATTTAATAATATCTTTAATAGCAGTTACATACAGTACCAGTCAAAAGTTTGGACATCCACACATCCAAGATAATAGGAAAATGTGTCCAAACATTTGACTGGTATTAAAGACTATATTGAGGATACAGTATTAAGTAGAAACACTGGTTGGGTTTTGCACAGTATGTGCAGGGTTTTTTATTGTTAAAATACTAGTGCTGTCAAACGGTTAATCGCATTCAAAACAAAAGCTTTTGTTTACATAATATATGTGTGGGTGTACTGTGTATATGCATATATATATATATATATATATATATATATATATATATATATATGTTGTGTATATATATACATATACACACATGCATGTATATATTTAAGAAAAAAATTATTTATATATTAAAAAAATATATATTAATTATATGAATATAAATATATACATGGAAGTAAATGTCAATATTTTCAAAATATATACTGTATGTGTGTGTATTTATATATATATATATATATGTAAGGAATAATTGACGACGGGCCGTTGGATTATTAGGGCAAGGCAAGGCAAGGCAAGTTTATTTATATAGCACATTTCATACACAATGGTAATTCAAAGTGCTTTACATAAAAGGAAGTGAAATAATCATTAAAAATAATAAGAAATTAAAAATAATAATAATCACAACAATAAAAACAAAGTGATTTAAAAATTGATTTTAAAAGAATTTAAAACATTTAAGAATAGCAAGTGATTATACATAGAGCAATCAGTTCGGACGTAGCACAGTGCTCATTCAACAAATGCACAGCTAAACAGATGAGTTTTGAGTCTGGATTTAAAAGTGGCTAATGTTTTAGCACATCTGATCTCTTCTGGAAGCTGGTTCCAATTGCGGGCGGCATAATAGCTAAAAGCAGACTCCCCTTGTTTTGTGTGAACCCTTGGTATTTCTAACTGACTCGATCCTAATGATCTGAGTGGTCTGTTAGGTTTATATTCAGTGAGCATATCTCCAATGTATTTAGGTCCTAGGCCATTTAGAGATTTATAAACGAGTAAAAGTACTTTAAAATCAATCCTAAATGTAACTGGAAGCCAGTGTAAAGACCTGAGGACTGGTGTAATATGCTCAAATTTTCTGGTTCTAGTCAGAATCCTGGCAGCAGCGTTCTGGATGAGCTGCAGCTGTCTAATGGTCTTCTTTGGAAGGCCGGTGAGGAGACCATTACAATAATCCACCCTGCTGGTGATAAAGGCATGAACCAGTTTCTCCAAGTCTTGACTGGAAACAAAACATCTAATTCTTGCAATGTTTTTGAGATGATAGTATGCCGATTTAGTTACTGCTTTGACATGACTACTAAAACTAAGGTCTGTCTCCAGAAACACCCCAAGGTTTTTGACTTGGTTTTAGTTGATTGACCCTAGAGTCAAGGTATGCATTCACCTTGATAACTTCATCTTTGTTTCCAAATGCAATGACTTCAGTTTTCTCCTTATTTAACTGAAGAAAGTTCTGGGACATCCAACAGTTTATTTCATCAATGCATTGGCAGAGGGAGTCAATGGGGCTGTAGTCATTTGGAGATAAGGCTAGGTAAATCTGCGTATCATCAGCATAGCTGTGATAGGCAATTCGGTTCTTTCTCATTATTTGACTTAGTGGGAGCATATACAGGCTAAACAAGAGCGGTGCAAGAATTGAGCCTTGTGGGACTCCGCATGTCATGGGCGTCCACTTAGACTTATGCTCTCCTATACTCACATAATAACCTCTCCTTCTAAGTATGACCTGAACCATTTGAGTACCATCCCAGAAAGCCCGATCCAGTTTTCCAGTCTCTCTAGAAGTATGTTATGATCAACAGTGTCAAACGCAGCACTAAGATCTAGTAGTACCAGAACTGATATTTTGCCTGAATCAGAATTGAAGCGAATATCATTTATTATCTTAATGAGTGCTGTCTCTGTGCTATGATGTGCTCGGAAACCAGATTGAAAATTGTCCAGGTATCCATTTAAGTTTAAGTAGTTGTTCAGCTGATTAAAACTACCTTTTCAATAATCTTACCTATGAACGGAAGATTTGATATTGGTCTATAGTTGTTCAGCATTGTGTTATCAAGATTGCGCTTTTTCAGAAGGGGCTTAACAACTGCAGTTTTCAGGGAGTTTGGAAAAGTCCCAGAAAGAAGTGAAGCATTCACCACTTCTAAGAGATCTGCTTCTAAACAGTTAAGCACACTTTTGAAAAAAGATGTGGGAAGTGTGTCAAGATAGCAGGTTGATGATTTAAGGTCCTGTACTATTTCTTTCAAAATTTTGCAGTCAATTGCTTCAAAAACAGACATAGTCACTTCTTTTTGAAATTGCGGTCAAATCTGTGTGACCTCTGCAAAAGTAGATATGCCAATCTCCTTTCTGATATTATTGATCTTCTCAGAAAAGAAGGAAGCAAACTCATTGCATTTACTGTCGGAGAGCATTTCACTGGGTATCTGACTTGGGGGGTTTGTCAGTCTCTCCACAGTAGCAAAAAGAGTGCGAGAGTTGTTTAAGTTACTGTTTATAAGGTTTGAGAAGAAGGTCTGTCTAGCTGTGGCTAGTTCCACATTGAAAGCATGAAGGCTGTCTTTATAGATGCTATAGTGAATTTCAAGTTTTGTCTTCCGCCACATCCGCTCAGCTTTTCTGCATTGTCTTTTCATACTCTGAACTGCTGTTGATTTTCTCCATGGTGATTTTTGTCTGCCATTCTTCATGCAGACCCTTGTCGGAGCAATATCATCAATAACATTCTTAACTTTTGAGTTAAAAGAATCCAGGAGAAGATCAACAGAGTCTGCAGAAATGCTTGGTGTTAAAGATATAGCCTTCATAAATAGCGCACTAGTGTTCTCATTAATGCATCTCTTTCTGACAGAGACAGATCTAGATTCAGTGGTAACAGAGATCAATATATCAAAGAAAATACAGAAGTGATCAGATAGTGCTACATCCTTAACAACAATGGATGAAATGTTTAGAACTCTACTGATGAGTAAATCTAGAGTGTGTCCACGATTGTGTGTGGGTTCATGCACATGCTGGATCAGATCAAAAGTGTTTAAAACAGTAATAATTTATTTTGCAGTTTTGATTTCTGCATTATCTATGTGAATATTAAAATCCCCTGCAATAGTAAAACAGTCAAACTCTGAGGAAATCATTGATAACAGTTCTGTGAACTCTTCAACAAAGGCTGGAGAGTATTTTGGAGGCCTGTAAATAATGATAAACAGAATGCGTGGAGCACCTTTCAGCACAATACCTAGATATTCAAAGGACAAATACTGACCAAATGACACTTGCTTGCATTGATAAACATCTTTAAATAGAGCAGCTACACCTCCACCTCTCCTAACAGTCCTGCATACACTTGTAAAATTAAAGTTAGGAGGGGCTGTTTCATTGAGGACTGTTGCACTGCAGCTGTCTTCAAGCCATGTTTCATTTAGAAACATAAAATCCAGGTTGTTTGTGGTTATAAAATCATTGATCAGAAATGATTTATTTTTTAGTGAGTGAATGTTTAAAAATGCTAACTTGATGGAATTACATTTTGTCTCTACAGCAATCTCAGATTGACGCATTAAAGGCCGCAGATTAGATGGGTCAGCCGTACGGCTTGAGAAGGCCTTAGATTTTCTATCACGTGATAAAACAGAAATATAGAAAGCTACAGGCACACTGGGTTCCCGCTTGTTCTGTGAACATTTGTGAGTGTTGCTGCTAATATAGCGGGGACCCGACACGTATCACTGAGAGCTGTTATCAGTTGTTTTTGGTTCACCTACAGCCGATGGAGGAGGGTTTGGGCCCTGGCGTTGTGGCAGCGGTCGGAGAGCTCTCACAGGAGGAGGAGGGAGAGCTGGGCCTGCTGTCTTTGGTGGTTGTGGGGCCCGCCGTTTTTTAGTTGATATCTGGGGGCTTGCAGCGAACGAGTGGGAGAGTTTGGTCCCAGCATACACCAGTTCCTCCATTTTCTGTGAGAAGCTTAGAAGTGGAGATTCTGGAGAGAGGGATAGTGTGTCTGGTGAGCGGGGCTCTGGCTCTGGTGTTTCCGGTGGCTGTGAAATGTTGTCCTGGCTTCCCTGGCTGTTTTCCAGATAGTTGTCCTTGGGTGCTGAGTCCTGGAGCTGTTGTAGTACGTCACAGTCTGTCTGTGAAGAGCTCGTTGGGCAGGGCTCAGCCGGGATAGTTTCCGTGAGGAAAGTTTGTTTTGGCTGCGTGGTGTTATCAGTGTCCTTGTGGGATGTGTCAGCCACAAAATGACATGAAGTCCTGTGGTCACTCATACTCTGTCCAGGTGTGTGTGTGCCATTGAGGCCGACTGGATTGGCACACACCACTGAAGGATGACGGAGGGAGAAATAGATATTGTCCTTTAGCACTCTCGCACCAAGTTTGTTTGGGTGGTAGCCGTCCAGTTTAAACAGTTGTCTATGGCCCCAGAAAATATTGAAGTTGTCGATGAAGTTGACTCCTTTTGTACTGCAGGTTCTTTGTAGCCATGTATTCAGCCCAAGCAGCCGTGAAAACATGTTAGTTCCTCTTGCTGGGAGTGGTCCACTGATGAACGACTGAACTTCAAGTCTTTGAAGTGTTTCAAAGAGTTCACTGAAATCCTTCTTAAGCAGTTCTGACTGCTCTTTCCGAAAAGTGCATAAATAGGGAGCGAAGCGCAGAGCAATAAGCAAGAGCGTCCGAACAGTAGCGAAGCCGGAAGCAATACATTGTTATACTGAATATCCGTTGAATTATTAGAAAAATAATGCACACCCGAGGTGGTGATGCGGTCACGACGCGAAGCGTCTAATAATTTTTCTAATAATTCAACGGACCAAAGTCAATTATTCCGCTTATACTACGCTTGCCACACCTCAAGACATCGATCAGATGATATATTTCAAGGCATTCGTCCGGTATTTCTACTTAAATCGCTATTGTGAGTAGGATTATTTCTTCCGCATTTCATCCAACGCCTCCGTTGCTAATTCCAAAACGTCATTTAAACCTAGTAACAGAGGCTTGAGCCGTTGATAGCAGATTAATGCAGTTAATACAGTTAATAACTAAGTTATGAGAGAGAGAGAGAGAGAGATTACCTCTGTGCGTCTCTCAATAGTGTTTGGCAGCAATGTCTCTAGTTATAGTGAAACTTAGTTCCTTTTGTTCACGAACAGTACCGTTGTTGTTCCCTCGCTTGTGAGAAATCATGTAGCCTAGTTTTCAAGTTGTTTACTGATAAAATCGTCAGAGTAGCGCGATGTATGCTAGCGTGTGCGGTCTGTGAGGGAGAGAGAGCGGGAGAGATAGAGTATGTGCTTTCCGTACATAAAGCGAAATTTTGTGGCAAAAACATGGACATGATCTGCCGTTTTTATCATATTGTTTACTATATTTATTTATTTGGCCAGTGTCGTTGTGGGTCTTGGTTATTTTGCTGTTGTAAGACCTTTGAAATAACAGAAATCATTTGGCGAAGTGATATGGTCATGTAATACTACGGGGCCGTTGAATGCTTGAATCTGATTGGCTGATGAACGTTCTAAGGTGTGCAATTATTTTCAGGGAACCGCACGGCGAACGTCAAGAGCTGCCTGGAACTATGTTCGCCGTGCGGTTCCCTGAAAATAATTGCACACCTTAGAACGTTCATCAGCCAATCAGATTCAAGCATTCAACGGCCCCGTAGTATAAATATATATACACACACACACAGTACACACACTATGTAAACAAACTTTTGTTTTGAATGCGAATAATCCTTTGACAGCAATATAATATACTGTTTTTGATTATAAGTTGTTACTGTATTTGCTTAGTTTGGTATAACATTCAGCTTGTTTGTTGTAATTATTTCCATTTTCCGTTGCCTTTGTTAGAACATTTCAATACATGGAACAGTTATTAAAGGTTATGTTGCAGTGTTAAGTAGAAGCACTGGTTGAACAATAAACAGTTGAAATCCAAATTACAAAAACAGTCTGTTTGTAAATTTTTGAAAGCTTGTCAATACATTCAATAGTTACAGTATGTCTTTACATTTTTGTGCAACAGGTGAATTATTTTTCATTCTTTCCATTCCTGCACTTTTGGCCTTGTAAACACATTTAAAAAAAAAAAAAAAAAAAAAAAGAATATATACTTTTATTATACTTATTCAAGTGTGAAGGTGTAAAATCAATAACAGGTCAATAACTGAACCACAATAATAATGCTCTTTATTGAAATAGAACTTTTAACAAACACGCACAACAAATAGGATGTATTTACAGACAAAAACTTGGAATACATTGACATCTGTACTTTTCTAAATGTGTTGCTCCTGCCAAGAAACACTACCTGCTGGTGAGATGAAATAGTCCCGCAGAAGATTTTGTTGCATTTTTGCTGTTACTGCAGCATTGCGCTCTCTTCTGTGCTCCACCGGCTGAAAAGCCCCCATCCCATGATTCCTCCAGGCTCCATCAACCACGCCATGGTCAGTGTTCTCCCAGACTGCAAAAGCTGGAGGTGTATACGCCTCAGACCTGCGCTCGCAGAGGAAGTTGTGGATGCACAGGGAGGCCATTGTTATCTTTATGACCTTGTCTGGCTCCAAGCATATGGTTGACCTGAAAACTCTCAACCTGTTGGCAAGAATGCCAAAAGCATTCTCCACCACACGTCATGCCCTTGAGAGACGGTAGTTCAGGATTCTTTGCCCATGCTCAATCTGCCTGAATGGATATGGCTTCATGAGGTCGTTTCTTAACGGATATGCTTCATCACCAACAAACATGTAAGGCATCAGGATGTCAGAGTTTGGCAAAGGCTCAGGTGGAGGGAAGTTCAGTAGGCCCTGGTCCATTGCTTTGCGCAGGTCAGAGTGTGCAAACAGTCCAGCATCTGAAACCCTACCTTGGGTACCCACGCTTGCATAGATGAACTTGTTTGCATCTACTACAGCCATCATTAGCACAGAGAACCTGCCTTTGTAATTGTGGTATAGACTGCCACTCTTTTTTGGAGGTTGTATGTGAATATGCTTTCCATCAATTGCCCCAAGGAAATGTGGAAACTGCCATTTCCTTTCGAAGTCCTGGGCTATTGCCTGCCATTCTGCCTCCGTTGATGGTGTCTACAATAATAGAAAAAGAAAAAAAAAAAAAAGTGGCTGGGAGTTAACCTATATTTAAGATTCAGAATGCCTTTATTGTTGTAGTCACATGTACAACAAAATTAGATGGCCATCCTCTTTCAGTGCAAAGAGCATATCACTAAGAACATAAAAATAGGTATAAAGATAAAATAGCATCGCATAGAAAGATAAGTACAGGCACACAGGTAAAAAAAGGATCAATTAATATATACACAAGTATGCACTGTATATACATAAGAATATAAATAAATTGGCAGAATTTAAAAATGTAATTGTTTGTAGTAAAATAATATTTTCAAGGTCATTTTACTGATATACAGAGTGTATATGTTCTGGATGTTCATGTCAAAATGCTGTTGTATAGTGGATATCTGAAATTTCATTTTTTCACGGCTTGCCATAACTGCCTACAGTACCTTCAGGAAGTCTTCCTTCAAAACCTGGTACAGAGCGGCACAGGTCTTCACAACTATCTGTGAGATGGTGCTGGTCTCAACCCTGTACTGGAACCTCAGGGACTTGAATGATTCACCTGTATAAGACAAAAAGAAAAAATTACAAAACATACACAGACAAACATTAAAATGAACAATAATCAAAAATATATAGTTCTCATTTAACTTTGATATGCAGTCACACCAACCTGTTGCCAGGAAGCGCAAGGTCAAAGACATACACTCTCCAGGTGGTATTGCCAGTCTCATCTTGGTGTCCTGTTTTGTTATGAGGTGTTTGACTCTCCCCAGCAAGAAATCAAAATCCTCTGCAGTCATTCGCAACAGCTCCCTGAATCCAGTCTTATCATTCATCTATTTGAACGAAAAATAAAGAAACACAGCTTTTATCACAATACACAACCCTTTTGTATTTCAATTACAAATTATAATGATTACAATATTACCATTTTAACTACAAGAAAAATATCCTCAGTTTGTAGCTTAACAAAAACACTGGAAACACACCAAATTGAGAAACTAACGGAATGCATAGTCGATATAAAAAACTGGATGACGAATAATTTTTTACTGCTAAATTCTGAAAAAACAGAGGTGTTAATTATCGGACCTAAAAACCCCACATGTAATAACCTAGAACATTATCTAACACTTGACGGCTGCTCTGTCAATTCTTCTTCATCAGTCAGGAACCTAGGTGTGCTGTTTGATAGCAATCTGTCATTTGAAAGCCATGTTTCTAGCATCTGTAAAACTGCATTTTTTCATCTCAAAAGCATATCTAAATTGCGACCAATGCTCTCAACGTCAAATGCAGAAATGTTAATTCATGCGTTTATGACCTCAAGGTTAGACTATTGTAATGCTTTATTGGGTGGTTGTTCTGCACGCTTGATCAACAAACTACAGTTAGTCCAAAATGCAGCAGCTAGAGTCCTTACTAGAACCAGGAAATATGACCATATTAGCCCGGTTCTGTCAACACTGCACTGGCTCCCTATCAAACATCGGATGGATTTTAAAATCTTGTTAATTACTTATAAAGCCCTGAATGGTTTAGCTCCTCAGTACTTGAGCGAGCTCTTATCGCATTATAGTCCTCCACGTCCGCTGCGTTCTCAAAACTCTGGCGTTTGATAATACCTAGAATATCAAAATCGACTGCGGGCGGCAGATCCTATTCCTATTTAGCACCCAAACTCTGGAACAGTCTACCTAACACTGTTCGGGAGGCAGACACACTCTGTCAGTTTAAATCTAGATTAAAGACCCATCTCTTTAGCCTGGCTTACACATAACACATTAATACGCTTCTATTATTCAAATCCGTTAAAGGATTGTTAGGCTGCATTAATTAGATCAACCGGAACCGGGAACACTCCCCATAACACACGATGTACTCGTTACATCGTAAGTTGAATGGCATCTACGCTAATATTTGTCTGTTTCTTTCCTAGTCTGTTTCTCAGTCCGTATCCGATCAGATGGTGGATCAGCACCAAGAGATGATGTCTACAGCCCTGATCGTCAGCGGAGACCAGGACACCCAGATGACCCCAGAGATATATCCCCAGATATATCAACCAAAAATAACAAAATAACTAAAATATAATAAAATACCTAACTACATAATACTACTATTGTTAGAAATTGCAACAAAATTAAAATAGAAATATAAACTTGAACTGCGGGTTTCGTCTGGTCAGAGGAGAACTGGCCCCCCGACTGAGCCTGGTTTCTCCCAAGGTTTTTTTTTCTCCATTCTGTCACAGAGGGAGTTTTGGTTCCTTGCCGCTGTCGCCTCTGGCTTGCTCAGTTGGGGACACTTAATTTCTAGCGATTATCGCTGATTTGATTGCACAGATACTATTTAAACTAAACTGAGCTAGACAATGACATCTCTGAATTCAATAATGAAATGCCTTTAACTGAAAATTTAGTGTTTAATCTTATCGTTATACATTACTGACACTCTGTCCTCCAATTTGAAACTGTTAAGTGCTTTGACACAATCTGTATTGTAAAAGCGCTATATAAATAAAGGTGACTTGACTTGACTTGACTGGCTATAAAATAACCGATACTCACACCAGGCTAGCTTATAGTTATACATTTTATTAGGCAACAGATACATTTGTAGAGGTTTGTTGCAAGCATTGTTGTGAACACACTGCAGTAATATAGTCATCAGTAACTAGGTAGCCTAATTAAACTATTCAAACAAAAATGAAAGCCCCACAAATGAAATATATAAAAAGCTAAACACATAAAAAAAAAAAAAAAAAAAAAAAAAAAAAACTATATTAGCCTAGTTTAGCATAGGTTATTTGGTTATTGTTTTGCTGTGTGCCTGTAATCAATCAAGCAAAACACAGACGATTTATCATATTACACAAACTGCACTGTTTTGACACTGTTGCAGTTAATGCTTAACATTGAAACTTCATTACCTTTTCGAAATAATCTATTAAACAAGTAGCGATTTAAGGGGCGTGCACTAATATTTTCTCAAAGACACGCCCACAATAGAGGAACTAAGATTCAGGTAAATTCCACACACTGGAACAGCTTTTCACAGGAACCGAATATTACACAACACTGGCATCTGCATGGTGTTTCTAGTCAAATTAACAATTTCCGAGTCGATAATAACAGATGGTGCCGCTCAACGGTTACTCAGGAAATAATGTGGATAAACATGTTTTACTCACCTCCAACTCTCTCTGTAGCACAGACAATCCCTGCTGCCCACGTGTACTGATCCAGTCTTTCACCCATTTTCTTTTCTTTTCGGGTTTTTTTCGGAACAGATCATCACGCAAACAACTTTCAGCGCTAAATTCTTGCTGGCGTCCATTTTCACTTCCTGTTTCGCGCGTTGTTTAGTTTCATTTCCCATTCCACTTCTCGCGTGTGTTTTCGTGACAAAACGTGATTTGGGGACCAGAGGGAGTCGCTGGGCGACAGAGTTGTTGTCAGCTCGTGTAGTGTGTGACCCCTGTTGCCGATCATTTATGTTGTGTCGCGTAGTGTGAACAGCACAACGATCTGCCAATGTTTTAAGTCGTGTAGTGTGAACTAAGCTTAAGGAACTGTTTACTTTAGCCGCATTCATCGTGAAACTTGCTAATTAGCACATTATTAGGAAAGGCCTTTTGCAAAGATTCATTTAAAAAACCTTGTACTCACTTTTTCTGGAGGTGAAGCTGGATCACGAATGATTCGCGTGAACATAGACGCATTTAGGTAGATGGAAGGCGCATTCCCTTCAGAACCAAACCTAATCCTCTTCAACCGCTCAGATGACGGGAGTAAATGACTACTGCCATGTTCATTATTACATCCAACAACAAAACACCTCAATCGCTTAGGAGTCATTCTTGTCTACATCTGCTCCGGCGGTGAAACAACTGATGACAGCTCACTCAGGGCGGGTCTGAGGTAAGACACCAGTGCAGTCTGTGCTAAAACGCTGCTGTCAATCAACCATCATGGGAGGGGCCTCCGTCCATGTGACGTCACACGGACAGACGGCTCGATTTGAGAAAGGGGTAAAGATTTAAGGAGATTACAAAAAAAACACTGGGTGGATTTTTATCATTATAGGGTGGTTGTGTACACACAGACAACACACATTTCAATTCAAACAACTCCATGGCGGATCAGGGGATTCGGGAGGCCATGGTGTACACTGGAGAAACGCTAGGTGATTGCTGGGAGTCTGAAAAGGGTAACATACAGGTAAGTGCACACTGGGTCTGGGAACTGTTCAGGGTAGTGAACGGTAGACCAGACCGTGAGTGACTGGGTTGAGTGTGCTCTTGTAGTGAGGCTTGATTAGAATCCAGGTGATTGTGATCTTGACTGATGACTGAAATAGCTGACTGAAACCAGGTGTGAGCAGGGGAGGATTCTGGGATATGGAGTCCAGGGCAGGGAACTCGTGACAGTAACCAGGAGATTTATGAGATTTATTGGGCAGTATTATAAGAGTTGTCACTCAGTCAGTGAACATGTGCTATGGTTGAAGTGCCAAAAAAAAGATTCTTAAAGGGGTGGTTTACTGCCTTTTTTCTTTGCTTGATTGTGTTTATGGGGTGCAATATAACATGTCTTCGTGTTTTGTTTGTTAAAAAACGCCTTATTTTTCATATATTTCACCTTTATTGTAAGCCGCTTTCTCCTCTGTCATTTGAATGACCGGTTGACTTCCTGATTCTCTGAAACCACTCCCTCAGAAACAGGCGATGGGCTCAGATTGGTTAGTTGGGCCGGTGTGTTGTGATTGGCTAAACTGCGTACTGCACATTGTCCGGAAACTTCACGCCCATTACCTTTACGGGCGACAGTTGCATGTGCTCCGGTCAAATGTAAATAATGGTGTCAATATTGCCGTATCAGTTTGAGCCAGAATCAGACCCAGAAAGCGGTAATGAAGAGAGTCAAGCAGAACTTCCGCAAGCACGACTCTTACAAAACGTTTCTGAATGGAAGTTTTTTTTTTATTATTATTCTCTCAAAGAATTTCGATATGCTGTTACTTGAAAATGCTACTGCTGTTTGTTGAGATGCATATCTTTCTACTATAATCAAACAGCATTGGCTTGTGTTTACGTTCTTCATCAAATCGAAAAATTACGTCATAAAGTATACATGGAAAATACATTTACAAAATTAGTACATAATTACAAATTCAGGTCCAAAATGTTTGTACGCATTTGTCATAGACACACGAAATAGCATTTAACTAACTGGCTACTAAAGCCAGCATTGGCATTTGTTTACGTCCTTGATAAAACTAAAACATTATGTCTGAAATTATACATGCAAATACATTTAAAATTATAAAATCTTACTTACAGGTTGTGGCCCAACAACTGCTGCCTCTGGTTTTAAAGTTGTAACTGCTCCATGTTTTAGTAATAGTTTCTGTGTGAATCTGGCATTGAACTCGTGTAGATTCTGGAAGCTGTCTTCCGTAAAATGCGCAGCACAGAGAGCTAAATTAGGATTGTAATTGTAAGGAACATAATCAAACATAAATTTTAACCATTGTTGACGAACTACAGCATCCGTAGGAAGCCCGAACACAGAAGACCTGACAGCTGGGTGAAAATAACACCGTTTCGACGGCATGACTACAACTCTCCACTATAACTCTTCCTCTTCGACAAAGCCGCAGAACATGGCCTTGCCCCCTTTTTTGCATGTTCCGGAGGGAGGGGTTGATGCAAATTTATGGGTTTGTTACATATGCAACCCGGGAAGTATCTTGTTGTAGTCCCATATGAGTTGTTTTTGTAGGCATTAAACTTCCTGATTTTTAAAAGATGATATCTCTGCTTATGTTGAACTTTCAGCGCAGCAACTTTGCAGATATTGTTCATGCACCAACAGCAACATTACACACTATTTAAAATGAAAAAAGTGAAATCGCAGTAAACCACCCCTTTAATAAAATAACAGGTTAAATGATGGCTCTAGGGACAACAGTGTCAGGTCCAGCAAGGATAACAGCATCAGGTCCAGGCACAGCACTGGCACCAGGGATGACAGCCTCTGATACAGCGATGATGGTCATAGCTGCTGTGCACCATTAATTTTTAACAGATTTTCAAATATAATTTGAATCTTTATGTTTTGAGGCCCAGATCTGTTTTTTACACATGTACTGGAGTTGCAGGGTCTCGGCGGTCAACCGATATATTCCCAATGTCCACTGCAAGTAAGTGTTAAAGTATTTCAACCAATGTCAAAAACACCCATACTGAACTG
>NC_081158.1:1030150-1061877 GCF_012432095.1 Onychostoma macrolepis | reverse complement strand
GTCACCATACAGCCTGACAACCTACAGAAACACATCAACAGTCCCAGACATTAGTTTGGCTGTCAGACATTACTAACACAGTCATTTATTTGTGCTGTTATTTTCTGTAGTTTCAGGCATAAGAGTAAAGTAATCAGAAACAGTTATACTCCATTAAAGTACAAATGTACTGAAAAACAGGCACAAAGTATTTCTACATTGTCACTAAACACACAGGGTTAACCTCCTGGGGTCGACAATGGCGCCGTCACTTGTTCACGCATTTTTTCCTGATGACAGCAAAAAGAACTTTAAACCCTTTGTATTGCACTTATATAACAGAGCATTTTCTTTTATTTGTGTACACTCACAATATCAACAAAACAGTGTGCTTTTTTGAAATCAAGAAAAAATACAGTCTCTGCAAATATCATTCTGAAATGCATCAAAATGAACTAAAACTCAGCTAATACTTGACATACAGACATGCAGAATATATCTATGGAATGCCTGAAGTGTCTACTTTGAAAGTCAAAGTTGATCTTGAAATCTTATCGAAAACAAATATTCTGTGTTAAAGTAATCCGTATGCAACTAACGTGAGGTACATTTTTTCTTGTCTGAGCTCATTATGGGGAAGTCATGGCCTAATGGATAGAGAGTCGGACTCGTAACCCAAAGTGAATAACCAGCGCTCTCTCCACCCTCAATACCACGACTGAGGTGCCCTTGAGCAAGGCCCCCAACTGCTCCCCGGGCGCCACAGCATAAATGGCTGCCCACTGCTCCCGGTGTGTATTCACGGTGTGTGTGCACTTTGGATGGGATAAATGCAGAGCACTAATTCCGAGTATGGGTTACCATACTTGGCCACATGTCACGTCAGTTTCGCTTTCACTTTATCTGTAATGTGATAATGCACACGAACTGTTCATATGATAATTATCCACGTCAAATATGTGGACATGTAAACACCCACACCGCCTCCATAAACAAAGTGTGAAGATTCATCAAGTTCATCTTAGCTACTTTTCATTTTTTTTAAAAGTGACGCTGAGAAGAATAAACCAGAATTTACCTCGGAAGAAGAGCGCAATGTGACGCACCATTTGATCCAGCAGAGGAGATCATTTCTGCTAAGTAATGTTTCTTATTTTCATTAGATAATGTGTTATTGTGACAGAAACTTGAACACCTTTACTAGTTGGACTTTTCCCAAACTGTAATTCCAGATTAAAATGTGTACAATGCGAGGATGATTTTATACTCTATATACTATAACAATAGATTAAATGAACTACTAATAATAGATAAATAAATACACACATATACAGGGTAAGTGTGCCGTGCGGGTGGGCTGGGTCTCTGGCCTAGGCTGCACCATACGTCTCACTGTTTTAATGCATCACAAAATAGCTGAGGCATATACATGATTAAAAAAAAGAAAAAAAAAAACATACAGGGCAAGTGGGCTGTGTGGGTGGGCCGGGTCCCTGACCTGGGTTGCACTACACGTCTCACTTTTTTAATGCATCTCAAACTAGCTGAGACATATACACATCCACACATTAAAAACATAAATAAATAAATAGACGGCTGATGTTTTGGGAGACAGGGAGGCTCTGGGCCCTGTTGCCTAGCAGCATCCTTCCCTGGCACCCCCGTTGGGGTGTGACATGGGCTGGGGAATTAAGGTCTGATATGTCGTAGCCACGGTGGGATCGGAGGCACCCTCCCCCCCAATTATGAAACATTTATTAATTTATAATCCAATACTAATATTAATAATATTATTATTTATACTTGCCCTCTTCGTTGTACTCCACCCTCCCCGGTTTTGATGAAATCATTATTTTTATTATTACTATCATTATGATTAACATTATTATAGTTATTATTGTTGCTAATAAAATTTGTTGTCTCTATTATTATTATTATTAGTCTTTATTTATTTATATTTATATATTTATTTATGTTTTTTTTACTCTACTTATATATGTTATCAATCTATTATGATGCTATTTCAGTTGTATGTTTCCTTCCCCAACCCTAGATACAATGACACACACACACACACACACACACACACACATACACATGCTCACAGACATATGAATGCAAATACAGGAGTTAATCAGAACGGACTTGTAATGTTGGCCATCAGTATATTTGTTTGTCCAAGTGGTTCTACATTTTGGCACATGTAAATATTGTCATCTTCTAAACTCAGTGGTTTTTTTTGTTTGTTTGTTTGTTTTTTTCTTCTCTTTGTCTTATATGTTAGACAGGCTTGAGTATTTTTTTAATAGTATTTTTGTTAAATTTTTTATAAACAATATACACATAGCATTTACATGTACTAATATTAATACAGGGGAAAAATAATAATAAATAAATAGAAATGGATAAATAAATAACCAAACAAAACAGAAAATGTCCGCACATATGCAGTCACATATCTAATTGGAACTCTTGAAGAATATTATTTTCATCTTCCAGTAAAATTTCTTCCATATTTGACTTCTAATACACTTATGACGGCTGTCACATATATTTAACCACATCTCATCCTCTATTTTAGTATTTAACTCTAATTCGCAATTTCTTTTGGTATAAAATGAGTCATCAGATTTGTCTTGCATTAGTTTTCTATAAATTTGGGCTACATGATTTTTAGTGGGTAAACCATGTTCAATAATATTAGCAAATCTCTTCCGACCTACTAAAGACACTATCCGATATAGAAGGAAGAAAATCTGGGTTATCTTTAATAGTTATTGCACCTGATAAGGCTATTACTCCTCTAAATGATCTTTTATTCTATTTTTTTATTATTATTGTGGAACACATTTTAACAGTATGCTGTATCCATATACGTATTTGTTTTCTTCACTCCCTTTTGTGCTTGCAAATCCATGGATGGCAGAACTGTCAGAGAAACTCCAGGAAGTGAGTTCTGTTCTATACTGACCCATTCTGCCTCCTTATCAACACCAAGACTAGCAGTGATAGCCTCAAGCTGAGCAGCCCAATAATAGTATCTAAAATTAGGAAGGTTCAACCCCCCCACCCCCCAATCTTTATGGCTGTTTCATGGTCTGTTGAGGAAGTGCAGACATTCCTCTCGTTGATAGCCAAGGAGCGGATCCAGCGAGAGCTTGATGGGGCAACGTGGAATGAAAATGTTTTTCAGGAGTCACGGCAGGAGGGGCGGCGCAACTATAATGAAATGTGAATAATCCCGCCCACTCTAAAGTTCCTACTCATCACCTTCCTTCCCCTCACCCATCTTTCCCTTCACTCAGAATGGTCAATAGTATAATATATGTTCTACAGTAATGCAAGTGTTTGTAGCAAATTAGCTTAAAAGGGAATTGTATATAAATAATTACAATTAATTATGATTAATTACAATTATTTATAATCGGCTGACAGTAATAACTTTAGCAGAATTAAATTGCCATCAACTGATCTGTTTGTCCAGCGATCATTCAGTGTAAGTTCATATTAACTCTAAGAAAGGATATCTTCGTGGCCACAGAAAATACTTTCCTAAGTATTAATGCATTAGAGCAGGGGTTCCCAAACACGTTCCTGCAGCCTCCCCAACACTGCACATTTTGCATGTCTCCTTTGTCTGACACACCCATTTCAGTTCTTGGAGTTGCTACTAATGAGCTGATGAGTTGAATCAGGTGTGATTGATAAAGGAGACATGCAAAATGTGCAGTGTTGGGGAGGCTCCAGGAACAAGTTTGGGAACCCCTGCATTAGAGTATGTAGTAAGGATCGAAAATCGTAAAGGGACATTAATTTGCAAGGCAGAACCAGAAACTCATGTAATTTGTGCACACAACTTTTATTAACTAAATGCTAACACACATAACTAATCTAAACAAACAAACAAACAAACATACATACACTCACGTGCATATACAAAAGGGGAGCTAAATTGGATGAATGAAGCCATTAGAGAAGACAGAATGCAGTTATTGAAAGAGTCAGTTAACCACCTGAGTAAAACCATCAGCGCCATTTATAATGGGGTCTATAGCTTATACTAAACCTCTGTTTAGTTTAGTTAGATGTACCATACTTTCACTTCCATGGCTATTGGCGTGTGTCTGGAATGCAGTCTCGGATGAAAAGTCTTGATGGTTTCAAGGTTTTGGACTCACGATCATGTTCTTCCGGGTTGAAGAGTGATGAATTCCAAAGATGTTATTCTGGCTCTGAGGTCCGAGGAGCTTTGGTTGAATGGAAAGTCAAGGCCGCAAGGCCTGGCGCAAAACTTAAAGTTTCAGAAGAGTTCAAGCTCACATCCTTCTAGGATCTAACAGAACCGCAGACTGAGATATGTTGGAGCCCACCGGGCACGCCGGTACCGGCTCAGGCTTTCCACACGGGCAGCAATCCGGAGATTTAGCAGAAGAGCTTTTTCAGAAGAGAGCACGAAGGCGGAACTGTGCGTGAGCTCTTTAAGGTCTGCGAAGAGTCACACCTCTCAGGATGGGCTTGACCAATGAGAAAGGCTGAATTTCCAAGCGGGAGTTTGGAAATACTGGGGGGTTTTATGACCCTTTGTCTGAGAGCATGGTAATTTGCAAAGGTGTTGGATTGGAAGTTGATATACAAACTATTAAAGATTCTTAGGACACTAATATGTTGCATAGGTATCAACATGTAATATTCACTCTCAATTAGATCATCTGAAGACGAATTGATAGAGACCAGACATGGTATGAGTTAAAATGATATTAACAAGTGATCTATCATAAGCATGCATAAAACGGTATACAATACACAAAAACATATACAAGAACAGTAATAATATACACAGTGACCTGAATGATATGTGTGTTCGTTCAAAGACAGGTTTTTCTATGAATTAAAGAGTCCATTTTTATGGCATAATGTCTTTTCTATAGGAAAGGGGTAGTGAGATGCTCTGCATTTGTTAGTGGAAGAAAAAGATGCACAACCAACCGAGAGAACCGCAGCCTTATGAGAATTGTCAAGCAAAATCAAGAATTTGGGTGAACTTCACAAGGAATGGACTGAGGCTGGGGTCAAGGCATCAAGAGCCACCACACACAGACGTGTCAAGTAATTTGGCTACAGTTGTCGTATTCCTCTTGTTAAGCCACTCCTGAACCACAGACAACGTCAGAGGCGTCTTACCTGGGCTAAGGAGAAGAAGAACTGGACTGTTGCCCAGTGGTCCAAAGTCCTCTTTTCAGATGAGAGCAAGTTTTGTATTTCATTTGGAAGCCAAGGTCCTAGAGCCTGGAAGAAGGGTGGAGAAGCTCATAGCCCAAGTTGCTTGAAGTCCAGTGTTAAGTTTCCACAGTCTGTGATGATTTGGGGTGCGATGTCATCTGCTGGTGTCGGTCCATTGTGTTTTTTGAAAACCAATGTCACCTGCACCCGTTTACCAAGACATTTTGGAGCACTTCATGCTTCCTTCTGCTGACCAGCTTTTTAAAGATGCTGATTTCATTTGCCAGCAGGATTTGGCCCCTGCCCACACTGCCAAAACCACCAAAAGTTGGTTAAATGACCATGGTGTTGGTGTGCTTGACTGGCCAGCAAACTCACCAGACCTGGTATTGTCAAGAGGAAAATGAGAAACAAGAGAGCAACAAATGCAGATGAATCTCAACAAATTAGAATACTTCATTAGACCAATAATAAAAACATTTTTAGTGAATTGTTGGCCTTCTGGAAAGTATGTTCATTACTGTATATGTACTCAATACTTGGTAGGGGCTCCTTTTGCTTTAATTAATGCCTCGATTCGGCGTGGCATGGAGGTGATCAGTTTGTGGCACTGCTGAGGTGGTATGGAAGCCCAGGTTTCTTTGACAGTGGCCTTCAGCTCAGCTGCATTTTTTGGTCTCTTGTTTCTCATTTTCCTCTTGACAATACCCATAGATTCTCTATAGGGTTCAGGTCTGGTGAGTTTGCTGTTTGAGTTTCACAATTAAAAGAATCAAAGACTTAAACTACTTCAGTCTGTGTGCATTGAATTTATTTAATACACGAGTTTCACAATTTGAGTTGAATTACTGAAATAAATTAACTTTTCCACGACATTCTAATTTGTTGAGATGCACCTGTATATACAAAGCCTGTGTATGTCTATGACTACAAAATCATGGTTTTTTTTTTTTTATGAATGGGCAATATTAGTGATTGCTAATTTAGTAATAGAGTTACTCCTGATATCAACATGGTCACTAGCAGGGACGGACTGGGAGTAAAAAACGGCCCTGGATTTTCTTCCAAATAGGCCCACCACAACTACAAACAGCAGCTACTATCTCACAATATTACAGCAATCAATTTATAGCATTTATGGCAAATAACATCACAAAACCCATGGTGACCCTGCTGAAAAAACAATAGAAACCATCACAGAAATTCTTATGGTTTCCACTACAAATACTGAACACTTCTGGTGTGACTTTAAATGCAGACCTTGAGCCAAAAGCTCATCACCAAACACCAATGACATGTACATAAGGGTACTGTCATTTTAGACACGTCCAAAACTGTTGCAACAGTGATGGAAATACAATTTTAAAATACATGAATTATGTTTCCATCTTTGTTGCCAGTTTTGTTAGTGCCTTTTTCTGTTCTAAAGAAGGGGGTGTCCCAACACTTTTGTCTTTATAGTGTCTATGCAAGTCATTGGAGCTTTTGGCTCAAGGTCTGCATTTAAAGTCACACCAGAGGTGTTCAGCTTGGGTTAGGACTTGGCTTTCTGCAGACCAGTCAAGTTCTTCCACACAATCATGTCTTTTTGAACCTTGCCTTATACACAGAGGCACTGTCATGTTAGAATAGAAAAGGGTCCTGTCCAAACTGTTGCTATGAAATTAGAAGCACACAGTTCCGTAGAATATCATTATATGGTTTAACATTAAGATTTGTACTCATAGAAATTACTAAAGTAGTCAAACATGTTCATTAGAAGGGGGTGACCCAATACTTTTGGCAATATAGTGTATCTGAATGTGTGTGTGTGTGTGTGTGTTTGTGTGTGTGTGTATTGTTAATCGGAGCAATCACCTTATAGTCAACTTCATTTACTCTATTTTCTAACTCAGTATCTCTCAAGTGTAACCTGTTGTAGAATCGCTGCTGTCTCTTTATGAATGAATGAAATATTCATGCCAGACAATGCGGAGTGATAAATAGCAGTGGACCCTCAGACTAGGGTTGTCCTGGGATTTTATTATAGTGCTATAGGCTACATGCTGTGTATAGTGAGAGAAACAGGCAAAGGTAACCTGATGTAACTTCACTTTTTTTCCTTTTAGCTTCTCTCAACCGCCTTTATCTTCATGTTTTTGCTTGCCATCACAAGCCCTCTCTCTTTCGCATCAGTTTCAGTTTGTTATAAGCAAAAATAAGATTGCATTAGCGTCCCCTTTTGTCGGCCATCAACTTCACTTAATTTGATACTTTTTCTTTGATGATTAACCAGCCAGGCTGACGGCCGTCTGACTTCTCCAGAACATCCAGATGGACAGTCCGCCCCTGCTCACTGCTTTATTTGTTTAGTAGTGATGAGATACCTGCAGATTTTCTCATGACTCTTTTCAAACGGTTTTTCTCTGAGAGCACTGTACCAACATCAGATGTTCAACTACACTGGGCTGCTGTTCTACATTAATATGGTAAAATAAGCTCCATGACTACTGATGATGGGACTGTTTTTTTTTTTTTTTTCTTCTTGATTGCATGAAAAAAAGCAGCAAACACTTTGGAAAAATCAGGTAGGTTTGACATGTTTCTACAGTTGAAAAGTATCTTTTTTTTAGGAATGGCACAAAGAGGTGTTGCTATTCAAGTCTCTGTGTTTAGATCATTGTGCTCAATAATTTGGGAACACTTCCCAAAAACACCCAATGTACTTGTTACATCATAAGAAGAATGGCATCTATGCTAATATTAGTCTGTTTCTTTCTTATTCCGAGGCCACCCAGATCCTGACTGTATCCAGATCAGATGGTGGATCAGCACCTAGAGATGACCTCTACAGCCCTGAACGTCAGCGGACACCAGGACAACTAGATGAGCCCCAGAGACAGATCCGCAGTGAGGACCCCGTCTCCTAGACGGCCATTATGACAATACCACAGGAACCAGATGAGTCCTTTGCACAATCTGACTCTGCTGCAGCATTTCGACACATTATTTCCCCGTCTAAATACTTTAAAGCTGATATAAAGCCACCCAGCTTTATATCAAGCTGATGTAAAGCTGCTTTGACACAATTTGCATTGTTAAAAGCACTATACAAATAATAGTGACTTGACTTGCCTTAATCTGTCTTTGACCTTCATTATGAATATGTTGATTATACTGTGTTGGATACTGTTGGATTACAAATGTATAAAATGATAAATCTAGGTTCCAATGTAATAGAATATAAACTGAAAAAGTACCTAACATTGTGTTTTACATTTTGAGGTAAAGATGATGACATTCTAAGAAGATGAAGTCAGGCAGCCCAGGTGTCTGAGACATTAACCTTTTGTCTTTATGCACTTCCTGACCATTGGGCAGGGTCCTAAATTAAAGGTGAATGCTAAGCTCAAGGCACAGCTGTGCCTTTGTCTCTATGATAATGTGAATGTATGGGCGATACTGTCAGGCTGATTGGATTAGCACCTATGCATTTGAATGACACTGTTATGCTGATGAGGTCAGGGCTGGGGAAATTCTGGTAATGGGCTGATTCCTGTACTGCATTTGCATGCTTTGTTTAGAATGTCTCCACCTCTTTGTATCCCTTCCCCTTTAAAGGTATAAACTCTACTGTGCTGAGCTATAGTAAGACTTGGATGACTGCAGCGATGCACAGCGAGTTCTCAATAAAGAGTAACTTCTGCTTGAAAGATATCCCAACGCCTCCTGGTCTCTATTGTAGGAGTACAATACAAATAATCAAAACCCCCATTATTTTACTCTCCTCACATTTTTTGTTACCAGCTTCACACACACATTACTGACTGATGGCTCATTATGGGAGGCCTTTTTTTCTCTCAGGTGTGAATCACTAAATATTCATGGACATTGTCACTCACGTTGTCAAATTAATATGTTCATTAAAAAAAAAAAAAAAAACTTGTTACAGCTTATTATTATTATATAAGTGAAATATGTAAGGAAAAAATTATGACAGGCTGTTGAATTATTAGATAAATAATGCACACTCGAGGTGGTGATGTGGCCATGATGTGAAGCAGAGTTATATACTGTTACACCTCAGGTGTAAGGACATCGAGCAGATGATATATTTCAAGGCATTCGGCCAGGTTTTGTCCTTAAAACACTATTGTGAGTAGGATTCATTTTTTTCCAAATCTGATCCAATGCCTCCATCGTTAATTCTAAAACAACATTTTCGACCTAGTAATGGAGGACAGAGCCGTTGTCAGCAGACTAATGCAGTTAAAAATGAAGTTATTAGACAGACAGAGAGAGAGAGAGAGAGAGAGAGAGTATTACCTCTATGAGTCTGTGTGTCTCTCATCAGTGTTTGGCTGCAGCATCTCTACTACCAGTAAAACTTTACGGTAACACTTTAGAATACGGAACACTTATTCACTATTAACTATGACTTTTCCTTCAATAAATTCCTAATATGCTGCTTATTAATAGTTAGTAAGGTAGTTGTTTAGTTTAGGTATTAGGTAGGATTAGGGATGTAGAATAAAGCATTAATATGTGCTTTATTAGTACTAATAAATGGCTAATATTCTGGTAATATGCATGCTAATAAGCAACTAGTTAAGAGACCCTAAAATAAAGTGTTACCAACTTTACATTCATTTTCTTCAAGAACAGCGCCGTTGTCACTTCACTTGTGAGAAATGTCATCTAGCTTTTAAGTTGCTAAGCTATTTTACTGATAAAATCATCAGAGTAGCGCTAACAATGTTAGCGTGTGTGCGTCTGTAAGGGAGAGAGAGCGAGAGAAATAAAATATGTGCTTTCTGTACATAATAAAACAATTTTGTGGCAAAAACATGGAAATAATCTCAAGTTTGAAGCCTATTGTTTACTGTATTTAATTGTTTGGCCAATGTCATTGTGAGTTTTCTCACAGCATGTCACAACAACAGTGTTGCAAAGTCCATGCTTTTCCCGTGGAATTGATCCTACTTGATCTACATAGCCTGCAGAGTACCAGAGCAATCATGTAGAGATTATTTTCACCAGCAGAGGGCACTGCGAGCTACACTGATTACTTGGTAATGCTCCGCTGTTTTAGTGAGTAAGAATTTACGACGTGACATGAGAAAGCATCATCAAATATCAAAAGAGTCAAAGTTATCGGGATCAAGGTTAAACTGCTCCTGTTAAATGAAAATAGCTTAATACTATGTGTATGTACTATATAACAGGAAGCAGGATTGCAGGATAAACATTCCTGTTAAGTTCCATCGTCACAACATAATTCCTACACTTTTCTACCACGTGAGTGAAAGTATGCAGAAATATAGACAAATAAAAATAATATTATAAAATCAAAACAATTACACTTGCAACTATTACATTTGCAGAAAGGACATCTTTGCTCAAAATGAGCCTAAAATACAAAATAAGAAGCTTAATTAAGGATAGTGAAGGTATATTTCCAAAAGCACAAACATAAAAATATATTTTAAGTTTAAATTACTGGTTGTAATGACTATATACAGTTTGTGAAAATTAAAATATTGAATGCAATTAGAAAATGTTAAAAATGTTGAATACAGTATATTTAGACACTAACTAACACTTGATGGCTGCTCTGCCAATTCTTCATCATGTAGCATATTTCTAAGTGAGATGAACATAATTAATCATAACGGGTTGTTATCAATTATATATCCATCTTCAGGAATTAGCTGTAGCATTAATAATACAATAAAATTATTAGTTCGTCCACAGTACGGACCGTTTATTGACTCTAAGGAAAATTATTTATCTGGCCACGACAAATAATTTCCTTACTGAAACATTGCTCCCCGAGCATGTAACAAGACCGGACGTTAAAGTGACCTCGTTCTGAGAGCAGCGGACACAGACAACCAAGTGTGAATACTTATGGATGTTTATTAAACTACACTACAGGGGAACATGCAACATCGGACTAGACACAGACATACACATATTAAACATAGATGCCAACGCAAGGAAGGCATGGAGAGAGAGAGAGAGAGAGAGAGAGAGAGAGAGAGAGAGAGAGAGAGAAAGAGAGGAGCTGTAGGATCAGAACGAGTCAGACAAAACTAAGATTCGATAACATCGAAACATGAAGAGCCGAAATTCCAGAAGATGCCCCAAGAAAACAGGACAACGTCGTAAAGATTCCTATCTCCAACCTCTGGAGCAAGCCTAACCAACAAGCCTCTTCCAGAACAGTTTGCAACATTAAGACAAAAGAACACTTATTGATAAGTCCAACGCAGGAAGGAGATCGTCAAATTTGGGGTAAATAATCAAGATTAATGGTCAAAGAGATGGCCATCACATGTGTTCCACGAGAGAAATCACAAGCTTCTTTAGATTGTCTTCTATGTGTGGGGGAAAAGTCAAAGACTGAGACTGAAATTCCTCTGTCCAAAGAACATGTCTTTTGGTCTCCACAGAACTACAGAGAGACTTTCTTTTTCATATGCATATAAAATCATCCTAGAAGGACATTTCTAGGCATAACACTATATTATGTATGTAACCAACACATTAGACTATCATGTTTTAAGCACATATTATGTATGTCTTTTTAATAACTATTGAACGATTTTAAGGATTATTCGTGTTTGGTATGTATGAGTTTGACAATTCTAGCTTGAAACGTTTTTTCCAACTGATTTTTTGTCAAATGTGTCATATTTTGGTTATAGAAATCACATCCAAATGTATACTTTGCAAGAGTGTGTAAAATTCGGACCATGTGACTGATAATATGCTGATTTATGATGGAAGGAACAACCCTAGCTAAGATAATAGCCTATCTTATGGGTCAAGACACCAGATGGGATGTGTCCAAAAGCCGAGTTTAAAAACTCAGGACACCATCAATTTTCCCTTCTCGTCCTTCTCTCTTCTTCTTCTCGCCACCGTGTTTTGACGCTGTTTTAATGCTCTTTGAGCGTGCTCTGGCCTACAGGCCAGTTGCTACTTAACACCACGATGAGAAGAAAAACCACCTAGTCTCGTTACTCATTTTATTCTCTTACTTTAGTTTCTTTTCTTTCCGTTGAGTCTCGTGTTCAAAAGTTAAGTTTGCCGCAAAGTCCAGCTCCGACTGCATCCGCTTCAAACTTCAACCAGCAACAGACTCCAAACCCATCCTCAGCCAACGCCCAACCATTGGCTTCCCAAGACATCACTTCAAAGACTACTGAACTTCCAGCCAATCACCAACTCGGGAAACCCCTTTCCTGCAAAGACGACGACAGAAGGGAATCCCTGTAACACAAAGGCAACGCAAGCAAGTACCTCCAGGTCTAACTGAACTGGCGCATTTAATATAAATTTTAGCCTCATTGAGAAACTCAATGCGAGGGTTAATTACGTGATTGATGGTTGTTCAGGTCTATGTGATAGCACATATTGCTATAAACTTGGGATTTCACATTCTCATTCTCTAAACTCATCCTTTCTCTCTTTCTGCAACGTGTGAATGTGTGAATGCGTGTGTTCATGTTAGATTAGTTTATGTCTTAGGTTTATATAAATAAACTCGTATTTATATTGAAAAGAGAAGTATCTTGTGTTTTGTGCTTACAAGTTAATGTCTTAATCTGCCAATCTTGTTACTGTGCTTATTAATAGTGTTTTCACTATATTTTGGATTTTAATATCCAGTGCAGAATTAATGTTATACGGCTCGTTCACTGAATCGCTGCCGACTCAGTGATCAGCCGTGAAACAGTGATTCTGTTCAAATTCCCTATAAAATCGTAAATGATTCCCTTTGAGCTAAATTAAATTATATTTATGTATCAAACCCTACAGAGCGCTCTCGCGCAAGAGAGACTGTCATGGCAAGTCAGCTAACTACAACCTGTTAAGAACCATCAGATAATCACATCACCTTAATTAAAAGGGGTCGAAGCCTAGAAGCGCATCTAAATAGTTAACAAGTGGTTACTTGCATGGGTTTTGTGGGTGCTGAGTAAAGCATCCTGGTGCATGTATAAAGCGTAGATTCCTGGTGAATTCCTTCAGGAGTGGAAGCTTCGTCATTTCAGCCATGGGTTGATTAGTCCTAAGTGAATCGACAAAGTTACTGAACTTAAAACTGCCAGAAGATCGGACTCCCGGTTTTCAAGGTGATAAGTGTGTCTCCAGGGTACCGAAAGTAAAGAGAAGACCGCCTTTTGAGTGTGGGAGAAGTTTTATCTGGTTTCCCTGTAACACCCATTTTGGTTAGTTTGACCAATAACAAGGCACATAGTTTCAGCGGGAAAGTGTTTCTTTGTCCCACTTGACACCTCATTTGCATGTTTTACGACTGATCTGGAGACTGGTGTAATTTTCCCCACAGTACAGTAAAAATAGTATGATGCATTTCACGATCACATAGTGTACATCATTGCGTGAGGAATAAAGAGCAGATCATTTTGATATCAAGAAAGAGATATCTAAAAGGTATTAAACCAGAGATACATTCATACACCTGAATATGAGCATTTAGAGCTTACTAATACGAATAACGAGTGGTAACTAGGCTAATATAATAAGGAAACATACAAACAACACATGCATATACCAGATACATTTGTAACTGATTAATTATGGTCTAAATAAAGAAAATGCCTCTATGTGTGTGTTATGTATCTTGTAATCGTGGGGGTAGTACACTGGTCAGCCAGGCCTGGTACCGAGGGTCATTTAGTTCTCTTGGAATGTGTTTGAAGTCCGATGGAGAGACAAGATAGTCGATCTGTTTAGCATCTTTTTGACAGTGGGGGGGACAACCCTTGGCAATTAGCACCCATATAACGTTAGAATGTGGGGCCAGGCTGTGAATTATATGCAAATGTCAAAAGGCTAAAAGGGTCTCTTAAGACATAAAGTCCCAACGACCATCAAGGATCATAAGCAGATATTACAATTCAGGAACAGTTAGGAACCTAGGTGTGCTATTTGATAGCAATCTTTTCTTTTGAAAAAACATGTTTCTAGCATTTGTAAAACCACATTTTTTCATTTTAAACATATATCTAAATTTGTGACCTATGCTCTCAATGTCAAATGCAGAAATGTTATTTCATGCGTTCATGACCTCGAGGCTAGATTATTGTAAATGCTTTATTGGGTGGTTGCTCTGCACGATTAATAAACAAACTCCAGCTGGTCCAAAATGCAGAACTTGCAAGTACGATGTCAGACACTGTAATATGCTCTGGTCCCCTCCCTGCTTACCGTGGCGACGAGATTCATAGCAGACTGTCGTCACTCAATGGCTGGATGTCTAAGTGGTGCCCGCAAAATAACATAGGCTTTATAGACAATTGGAAGAATTTTTGGGGCAGACCTGACCTGTTGAAAAGAGATGGTGTTCATCCCTCCTGGGGTGGTGCCGCTCTTCTCTCTAGAAATATGGCACATAGTCTTAGAGTTCGTACTTGACTAACTGGAGCCCAGGTCAGGAAGCAGACAGACTGGCTAAACCAACCGTCTGCTAGCCGCCTCACGTCACAGAAGTCAGTTAATTCTCAGCACATAGAAACTTTTTCACCTAGATATCACACTATAGAGACTGTGTCTGTTCCCCGAACTAGAAAATACAGAAAACATCCAAACCAAAGTAATAGTAACAATTTAATTGATGTTCAACAATAAAAAAACGATATAATACAGATAAACACATGATAAAGCTTGGCTTATTGAATATTAGATCCCTTTCTTCAAAAGCACTTTTTGTAAATGATATGTTCACTGACCATAAACTAGATGTGCTTTGTTTGACAGAAACCTGGCTAAAACCAGATGATTACATTACTTTAAACGAGTCTACACCCCAAGATTACTGTTACAAACATGAACCGCGTCCAAAAGGTAAAGGGGGAGGTGTTGCTACAATTTATAACAATATTTTCAGTATCTCTCAGAGGTCGGGTTTCAAGTATAATTCGTTCGAAGTAATGGTGCTTCATATAACGTTATCCAAAGAAACTAGTGTTAATGATAAATCCCCTGTGATGTTTGTACTGGCTACTGTATACAGGCCACCAGGGCACCATACAGACTTTATTAAAGAATTTGCTGATTTTCTATTGGAGTTAGTGCTGACTGCAGATAAAGTCCTAATTGTTGGTGATTTTAATATCCATGTTGATAATGAAAAAGATTCGTTGGGATCAGCATTTATAGACATTCTAAACTCTATTGGTATTAAACAACATGTGTCAGGACCTACTCATTGTCGAAATCATACTCTAGATTTAATACTGTCACATGGAATTGATGTCAGTGGCATTGAAATTTGTCAGCAGAGCGATGATATTTCAGATCATTATCTAGTCTCCTGTATACTCCATATAGCTAAATCTGTAAAGCCAACTCCTTGTTACAAATATGGTAGAACCATTACCTCTACCACAAAAGACTGCTTTATAAATAACCTTCCTGACTTATCTCAGTTCCTCAGCATATCCATTAGCTCAGAAAAACTTGATGATGTAATAGAAACCATGGACTCTCTCTTTTCTAGCACTTTAGATATGATTGCTCCTTTACGCTTAAGGAAGATTAAGGATAAGAGTCCAACACCGTGGTATAATGAGCACATTTGCACCCTAAAGAGAGCAGCCCGGAAAATGGAGCGCAGCTGGAGGAAAACTAAACTAGAGGTATTTCGTTTAGCTTGGCGGGAAAGTACCCTATCCTACAGAAAAGCATTAAAAACTGCTAGATCTGATTACTTTTCGTCTCTTCTAGAAGAAAACAAACATAACCCTCGGTATTTATTCAATACAGTGACTAAATTAACGAAAAATAAAGCATCAACAGGTGTTGGCATTTCCCAAGAGCATAGCAGTAATGACTTTATGAACTACTTTACTTCCAAGATCGATACTATCAGAGATAAAATTGTATCCTTGCAGCCGTCAGCTACAGTATCGCATCAGATAGCGCACTATAGATCACCTGAGGAACAATTCCATTCATTCTCTACTATAGGAGAGGAAGAATTGTATAAACTTGTTAAATCATCTAAACCAACAACATGTATGTTAGACCCTATTCCATCTAAACTACTAAAAGAGCTGCTTCCAGAAGTCATAGATCCTCTTTTGGCTATTATTAATTCATCATTGTTATTAGGATATGTCCCCAAAACCTTCAAATTGGCTGTTATTAAGCCTCTCATTAAAAAAACACAACTTGACCCCAAAGATCTAGTTAATTACAGACCGATCTCAAATCTCCCTTTTCTGTCAAAGATACTAGAAAAGGTAGTATCCTCACAATTATATTCCTTCCTAGAGAAAAATGATATCTGTGAGGAATTCCAGTCAGGATTTAGATCGTATCATAGTACTGAGACTGCTCTCATTCGAGTTACAAATGACCTGCTTCTATCATCTGATCGTGGTTGTATCTCTTTATTAGTTCTACTGGATCTTAGTGCTGCGTTCGACACTATCGATCACAACATTCTTTTGAATAGACTAGAAAAATTTGTTGGCATTAGTGGAAGTGCCTTAGCGTGGTTCAAATCGTACTTATCTGACCACCATCAGTTCGTAGCGGTGAATGAAGAGGTATCATATCGATCACAAGTGCAGTACGGAGTACCTCAAGGCTCAGTACTAGGGCCGTTACTTTTCACGCTTTACATGTTACCCTTGGGAGATATTATCAGGAGACATGGTGTTAGCTTTCACTGTTATGCTGATGATACTCAGCTCTATATTTCTTCGTGGCCCGGTGAAACACACCAAATTGAGAAACTAACGGAATGCATAGTCGATATAAAAAATTGGATGACGAGTAATTTTTTACTGCTAAATTCTGAAAAAACAGAGGTGTTAATTATCGGACCTAAAAACCCCACATGTAATAACCTAGAACATTATCTAACACTTGATGGATGCTCTGTTAATTCTTCTTCATCAGTTAGGAACCTAGGTGTGCTGTTTGATAGCAATCTTTCATTTGAAAGCCATGTTTCTAGCATCTGTAAAACTGCGTTTTTTCATCTCAAAAACATATCTAAATTGCGATCTATGCTCTCAACGTCAAATGCAGAAATACTAATTCATGCGTTTATGAAGGTTAGACTACTGTAATGCTTTATTGGGTGGTTGTTCTGTACGCTTGATCAACAAACTACAGTTGGTCCAAAATGCTGCAGCTAGAGTCCTTACTAGAACCAAGAAATATGAGCATATTAGCCCGGTTCTGTCAACACTGCACTGGCTTCCTATCAAACATCGGATAGATTTTAAAATCTTGTTAATTACTTATAAAGCCCTGAATGGCTTAGCTCCTCAGTACTTGAGCGAGCTCTTATCACATTATAGTCCTCCACGTCCACTGCGTTCTCAAAACTCTGGCCGTTTGATAATACCTAAATTTAGATTAAAGACCCAACTCTTTAACCTGGCTTACACATTACACACTAATACGCTTCTAATATTCAAATCCGTTAAAGGATTGTTAGGCTGCATTAATTAGGTCAACTGGAACCGGGAACACTTCCCATAACACCCAATGTATTTGTTACATCATTAGAAGAATGACATCTACGCTAATTAGTTTGTTTATTTCTTATTCCGTGGCCACCGTAGCCACCCAGATCCAGAATGTATCCAGATCAGATGGTCACTGCAGCCACCCGGATCCAGTCCGTAGCCAGATCAGATGGTGGATCAGCACCTAGAGATGACCTCTACAGCCCTGAATGTCAGCGGAGACTAGGACAAATAGATGTGCCCCTGAGACTGATCCCCCCGAAGACCTCATTACTTAGATGGCCATTGGGACAAGACCACAGGAACCTGATGAGTCCTATGCATAATCTGACTCGGCTGCAGTTGGAATTGAGTTCTCTGCACAATCTGACTCAGCTGCAGTTGGAATGGAGTCCTCTGACTACTGGATTCCTCTGGCCAGAGGAGAACGACACACTATTTCCCCATTTAATTTTGTAAAGCTTCTTTGACACAATTTGCATTGTAAAAAGCACTGTATAAATAATGGTAACTTGACTTGACTATTATTTTTCATATGTTTTTATATTTGTTATATTTTTGTAGCGTTATTAAATTTTCTCTGAATGTAATACTGTTTTGATCATTTTGCTATAAGCAATGGTTAATATTCAATATTTGTCAAAGTGGACTATTTTTCCATAGAGTTTTTTGTGTTAATGAATACGGTGTCATGCTTCACTCTCAAATTAAATGTGGTAGCATGTTGTTAATCATTTTATGGAAAACAATTTACCTCAGTATCTCCAGCTTACAGTTTCTCTTCAGTCCGTGAGAAAGCAGCTTCACACCTGAATCCTGCAGGTCATTGTTACTCAGGTCCAGCTCTCTCAGATGGGAGTTTGAGGATTGTAAAACTGATGACAAACTCTCACAGGACTGAACAGTGAGATTACATATGGAAAACCTGAATGAGAAAAACAATAATTGCACACAGAATAATTCTTAGCAATGTGATTTTTAATGATTAATGAAAAAAATACAAATTGAATGAAAGTGTTTGAAATCAGACCTCAGTATCTCCAGCTGACAGTTTGGACTCTTCAGTGCGTCAGAAAGCAGCTTCACTCCTGAATCCTGCAGGTCATTGTTACTCAGATCCAGCTCTCTCAGACAGGAGTTTGAGGATTGTAGAGCTGATGACAAACACTCACAAGACTGAGCAGTGAGACTACAGCCATATAGCCTGTGAAGAGAACAAAACAAGCAGCCATATTAATGTGTTTATCAGGTTCCCAGATAGCAAAATCGTCCGGGCCTTATCTGGATTCTTCTGGCATTTGTTTGGTTTGTGTACGATGGTGGCAAATGGATGGCAACCCTGAAGAGTTCCGGAATCGGAATCCGAAGGGGCGTTATTTTATGGCTCTCTTCTGGCAAATATGAAACATGCCAGAATCAACGTATTTTCCAGTTGCTGTTGTTAATAATAAATGAATTTTACTGAAATCGTATTTAAAATGTATGTAAAGGTGTCTGACCATAATATACTTGACATAATAAAATAAAAACTGATACATGATATTTAAGTATGAAAAAACGAACTTATTAAAACATTTGTAATTGACCCTTGACCTTGCTGCCGCGCCATTTTAAACGAAGTCGGACAATTCTCATCCTCAGTACCTGAACCGCGCTGAGGTAAGTATGTTGCTTAAGCTGAACTATGCTTTATTTTTAGTAATTTTATTAACTATCGTGCAAATAGCCAGTACCTAATAATATTTTCTGTTGTATATTGTATAAGATCCGTGTAAACTGGCATTATATGATATGAGAAGCATTAAACTGTCCCGTTTTTGAATCGTTGTACCAGAGCGTCAGCACTTAACGTTACTTTAGCTGCTTACTGCTAGCATGTTCACCAAACCGAGCCCATTTCTCTGACCAAACTGTACATTTCCAGAGATTTCTCCGGTGATTATCAAGAGCCAAGTAAAAGTAAGGTAATTGTGTTTTGTATGTTTTTAACTCGTTCCATGTTGCATTTTTTTTTTTTTTTTGTAACGTTAGGCTATGGTTCAGATTACACGATTTTTTGTCTGTTACGATAGTACGGGCATACCGCGCAGCTACATTTGAAATAACGAACTTGAGATAACACGATTTTTTTTTGTCTGGGGCATACCGCGCGGCTACATTTGAAATGACGAACTTGAGCGCGCAAAAGACACGATATGTGAGCAGGCCCTTAATTTGCACACTGTCACGCGCGCGAACTCTCTCTCTGTCTCTCTCTCTCTCTCTCTCTCTCTCTCTCTCGTCCTTGCTAGCTATAGAGAATGAGAATGTGACGTAACGCCGCGTAGAATTCTGGGAAACTGCTTTGTTTATCCGCCATATTTGCAGGATAGCGCTGCCTTTCCGCTATTGAGTTTAGGGCAGTAATTGATTTTTTTGTCGTGATTGTGAAAAATGTCACCATTGTATGTCATTCATGCTGCATCGAGAATTGCAATAGTAACTCAGATCATCGTTCTGAGAGAAAACTGGATAAAACAGTATGTTTTTTCGCCTTTTTTCTATGTGTAAACACATCAAAGGAAGCAGGTCGCAGAGAAGACGCCGAATAGTAAATCTGTTAATGTCACTGATTACACCCACTGCCTTTCTGTCAATAAAAGAAACACATTTATGTGTGTTTTTGAAAGATTTGATTTTGTTGGTTTAATAATTAACGCTAACTTACCTTCTTTGCAAGTATGACTCGCTTTCTAAACTGCTTAAAGTGGCTTAATGTACCAAGACAGTGATAAAGACAAAATTGTAAAGCATATATGCATATAAACTCAAAATGTGAATGCAACGCGTTTATTTACGTTAAGCATTTTCTTCTCATGAGAACAAACGCACCGAGACAGTGATAGTAAAAGAAAACATTCTGTACACACCTACTAATAAATCATAATATGTGCAGAAAAACAGATGAGCCCCAAAATATGAACATTAAATATCACTGTCTTAATCCATAAGCGCTTTCTACATTACGGTTTTCTGAGGGAAACGCTTAATGTTTAAACATGTCACATTAATATCTGGCTCACCTGCATGTCTTTTAGCATCACTGTCTTAGTACATTAAACCAGCATTTAAAAATGCTACAAAAGTGTTCACAAGCTTCTAGGGATTTGATTTTGCTTGTCATTTGCTGAATTAAATATAAAAAGTACAGTGAGTTTGTGACTGTTCGCTGAATGTGACCCATAATCTCTGATTCTCCTCCGTGGCGTGGAAAAATGAATATTGATAATGACAACAATTATACTTTATAATTAAAAAAAAAAACGTTTTGGATCTACTTCTGTCAGCTTGTTGAACAAACACTTTATTTGGATAATTTAATATGACGGCTGAAGCAGCAGCGAGCGTCCAGTGGGCGACACTGTTTTCACGGTAATCAGATCAACATTGTAAATGAAAAAAAAAATCGAATTATCATGCAATGCGACAAATTAGCTTCTCTTCCCTGCAAACGATACAATGAAGAATGAATTATTGTTTAACTTAAAGGCAGTTATCCGTATAGAGAATGAGAAGTAACCATGGAAACGGACAGCGTGTCCTGCTAATATGGCGGCGCCTCCCCGAAATGCAATGCAGAGTGAAAAGACTGTGACGTAATCCTCATTCTCTATAGCAGAGAGAGAATGTGTGCATGTGAGACGGCACGCGATGACTGATCGGAAAGCAACATGTAGTCTGACCATAGACTCTAAAAAATAGAGTCTGACATGTTTCTTGTCCACGACAAGATTGTAGTGAGTCAAAATCGCGTAATCTGACACAGTGACTATCGGAGCACACAAAAAAATCGTGTAATCTGAACCAGGCATTAGATGACAGGAATTTGATGAGAAAATTGCAAATGGCGTATGGATTCCCTTACGAAATAGAAGTATACTTCAAGTTCATTTTATGAAGTATACTTAAGTAATGTTCAAGTATATTTTTAAGTATACATTATGCAGTAAGTATACTAATGTCAATATGTACTAGTAGTAAACTTGTAAGTGTACTATTTTATTACTGCTTGAGACTAAATTGGCCCACTTTTAGTATATAAAAGTATGTTTAAGTGTACTATAAGTTTAACAGTAGTAAACTTTAAGTGCACAACTAGTTCATAATTACGTTTCTCATTTGTACTGCAAGTGAACGTATACTAGTAGTTTACTATTTTAATACTTGTAGCAAATTTTAAGCTTATGAAAGTACACTTTGAAGTATACTCTCAGTAAACTACTAGTTTAGTAGTTTTATACTGCAAGTTTTCTTTAAGTGAACTTAACATTATACTTATAGTTTACTATTTATATATTATTTTTGCACTTGCAGTAGGCCTATACTACTATGTTTAAATGTTATTTTTTATACTTGAAAAAATACCTTTAACTGTAGGCCTACTTTAATTTTAAAAACATTTTATTAGCTTCAAGCATCCTTTTTTATCAACACTTGAATATTGGTAAGTTTCACAAAGAAAAGCAACATTTTAAACAAAAAAGTTGAGAATCTCATTTTTGTCAAAGACTACGGCTTGATCAGATTCAGAACGATGATCAAAACACAGATGGACTACTTGGGACATACACTGTTCAAGACATGCATACAAAGAGCTTTCTCCTCTTTTCTCTCTAAATAAATCAGTAGTGTTAACAAATCTCTGTGTTTGTTTTTCCCCAGTTCACAATGGAGCGGTCCCAGTGGAGTAACATGCAAGCGAGCCATAAAAAGGACAAATGAGAGAATTTTAGAGGTACAAAGAAGTCTTTGCACAGGTGTCGAGAGCACAATGAGGTGGTAAGTAGTGACTTTGGTGAAGTTGTGGACACTGAGATGGTGAGTGAGGATGAGGTCTCTGAAGATGATGAGGAGGATGATGAGATTTCTCGTCCTTTAGATTTGTCCACTGCTCTGTCTGACTGGGCTGTTGAGTATGGTGTATCATTAGTGGCATTGTCTGCTCTTCTGTGCATCCTTCGAGTGCATCACCCCTTTCTTCCAAAGGATGGAAGAACCCTTTTAAAAACGGCAACCAAGTACACTCTGGAAAGGTTGGCTGGTGGGGTGTTTTTCTATTTTGGTATTTTGAACATGTTTCGCAAAACTTTTGAGTATTTGTCGTCCAAATTTCCAGATAGAAATGTGTTTATGTTGCAGCTTAATTTTGATGGATTGCCTCTGTTTAAGAGCTCGTCGACTCAGTTCTGGCCAGTGTTAGGCATGTTGCGTCACAAAGATTATGTTTCCAGCAGGCCACTGTTAATTGCTTTGTTCTGTGGTGAGACTAAACCCACTTCATTGCAAGAGTATCTTGGTGCCCTTGTTCAAGAATTGACAATGCTGAGAGAGGGATTTGTCATAGGCTCAAAAACCTTGTTTCTGAAGGTAGGTTCGGTCATTTGTGATGCTCCTGCTAGAGCCTTTATCAAACAGGTGAAAGGCCATTCAGGTTATGCAGGATGTGATAAGTGTTTACAGCCAGGTGTTTATGCTCGTCACCACATGACATTCCCAGAGGTAAGTGCTGCTGATAGGACTGATGAGTCATTTGCGAGGGGCACAGATGAGGAACATCACATAGCAGTTTCCCCTCTACTTGAAACTGGTATCGGTATGGTCAGTCAGTTTCCTCACGATTATATGCATTTGGTTTGTTTGGGAGTAATGAGGAGGCTCTTAGATTTGTGGTTTGGCAGTTCTGGCCCTCTTCGGTGTCGTCGTTCAGGTCGTGACATGCATGAAATCTCTGAAAAGCTGGTAAGTTTGAAGGCATTCGTCCCAGTTGAATTTGCTAGGAAGCCAAGGAGTCTGGCAGAAAGACTAAGGTGGAAGGCAACTGAACTCAGGCAGTTCCTTCTGTTCACCGCGGTCCTCTTGTTCTTAGGGGTGTGTTACCTGAGGAAATGTATAACAACTTCACGCTGCTGTCAGTTGCCATCTCGATTTTAGCCAATCCCCGCTTTTGTTCAGCTCTGAATGGTTTTGCGAAAAGGTTACTTGTGTCATTTGTGGAGCACTTCAGTAAATTGTATGGTCCTGAGTTTGTTGTCTACAATATACATGGGTTGATTCATCTTAGTGATGATGTAAAGATTCATGGTCATTTAGATGTGATCTCTGGGTTTTCATTTGAAAATTACCTGTGTACATTAAAAAAAATGATCAGGAAACCACACAGCCCTCTAACTCAGGTGATCCGTAGAGTGTCTGAAGTTCACAACCAAAAACATAGCGTTGAAGTTAAGTGGCCAAAAATGCAAGTAAATATAGAGCATAGAAATGGGCCTGTACCAGACTTGTTTGAAGGGGATGTTTTACAATTCAGAGAACTGGTAGTGAATGATGTGCACGTCAGAAGGAGACAATTGTGTTAGAATCAATCAGATTGTTGCTTTGGTGGTAAATATTATTGTCTATAAAGACCAGGAGTACATCATCTACCGTGAATTTGCAAAGATGGAGACATTCTTTCATTACCCAGTTGATTCTCAAGAAGTAGGAGTTTTTGTAGTGTCAAATTTGTCTTCAGATTTAAAATGTACAAGGCTGAATGACGTATTAAAATATTTCAGAATGCCATTTGGGGAACAGGGCAGTTTTGTTGTCTTTCCCCTTTTACATCTAAAATAACTTTAAATTCCCCCCAAACCTCAGTGTATTTCATAGTGAGCTTCATTAAGACAAATGAAGTGGAGGTGGTGCCAGGTGTGTGGGTTGAAGGAGAGGTTTGTAAATGGACTAACTACAAACTCGTTTCCATGTTGAAGGCCATCAAGAACTGTGAGATGCCTAAGGAGACCTGGACAAGTTATGACATCAGGGTTCTTTACAAAGCAAGTGAGTGTTCACTTTAATCCATTGTTATGGTTCAAGACTAAATCAAGCCATCTTTTTTATGTATTTCTTAAAATTTAAATGTAACGTTAACACTTTATTTGAAGGTGTCTACATAAGAGTGAGCCTTATTAGCATGACGCACATCATGAACATTAATGACACTTATGTTTATGACTGGTGTCATTAAGTGTATTTATTTGTTTTTTTGTAATGTAAAGTTGACACTGGGATGCAGACATTACAAGAACCGAATGATTTAATATATAACAATCATGATCTAATCTCACAACACTAATACCGGTTTGGGTAAAGCTTTGTTTTTCACTTGGTTCCCTTTCTTGACAGATAGCTTTAGTGAGGCAAGGTTGAAACTTCGCCGGGCAGAAGATGACACAGACCTCCAGTCAGAAGCAGAGGAGGGGAGGCCAGAAAAAAGAAAAACCAGGTATGTCGCAAATCTGCTGAATCGAGGATAATGTGTGTTTCACTCAGATTTTTCACTCTGTTTGTCTACATAATGTTTGTCTCTAAACTAAGGCTTGTAAAAAGATTTAAGCATTTAAGTTGCCAAATTTCTGTAAGAAGTAGCACTGAAAAAAATAGTATGTGGGGTAGTTGGTGAGAAGCCGTAACTTTTAATTAGCCGTAAGATTTAATTTACTTTAAAACCTCAGTTTTATAGACTTTCATTCATAGATGAGTCTCTTCATAGTAGGCAGTGTAAATGGGCCTTACATGGCTGTAGGGTTGTGAATAATTGTAGTTATTTTTCTCTCTTCAAAGACCAAACCAGCGCTTCCTCTCGAGTCAGGAGGAGTCTGATGAGGAGCCTGTGAAGCGCAAACCAGTCCTCCCTAAGGTGCCCTCCATTCCACCTCTGCCATCACTGTTGCGTGACGCCATTTCCTCATCAAATGAATCTCCGCCAGCTAGTCAACTTGCCTCGCTGCAGCCGTTTCGCACCCTTGGACCTCCTGAGCCATCCTACCATCTTGCCCCTCAATCGCCTCGCCACCATGTAACTCCTGAGCCATCCTACCATCTTGCCCCTCAATCGCCTCGCCACCATGTAACTCCTGAGCCATCCTACCATCTTGCCCCTCAATCGCCTCGTCACCATGTAACTCCTGAGCCATCCTGCCATCTTGCCTCTCAGCGGTCTCGCCACCATGTAACTCCTGAGCCATTACATCTTGCCCCTCAATCGGCTCGCCACCATGTAACTCCTGAGCCATCCTACCATCTTGCCTCTCAGCCGTCTCGCCACCATGTAACTCCTGAGCCATTACATCTTGCCCCTCATGCTGCTTCTGACATGGACCTGCACTCTGGTGAGACCTTATGCTCTATTCCCCTTTAAAACACATTTCTATGTTATAGCTAGCAAGGACTGAACAGTTTTTAAAATGTTGTGGTTTCAGCATTACTACGAGAGATCATTGTCAAACAGGAGGTGATGTGTGATATGCAAAGAAATCTGCTGCGCATTGTTCAGGATCTCTCTTCTACTTCTACACCTACACCACATGGACACCACATGGATGGAAGTTTCCTGCCGTTGAGGGATGCTGAGGCTCTTTTGGCGCTGGACCGTGAAATTAAGACCGAGCCAGAGAAGAGAAAGGACTTGGTAATAATTACTTTTATCATTAGTATTTGGACCAGATTTTTTTCTGAACTCTTTTTTTTTTTTTCGGTGCATTTTTTTTTTCTCCGCAATGAACATTCATATTTTCAAAACTTTTAGTTTTTATTTTTCCAGGTGCTGACACTGGGCCTGGCTGGGGGTGTGACCCTCAAGGACACTGTGTGGAGGGTCATGAAGATGCTGCTTCAGAATGACTTGGCCTGCAAAATTAATTGGACAGGCCTCCATGGCAAAACATCATTCCGGGGCCTAGAAGTCAAAAATGTTGTTACAGGTAAAAGTGTTGATTAGATGTACCCTTTCCCTTAAGTCTGTCGCACAAAGTCAACAGAAGAATAGGACTTAACTTAAAGGCCTAAATTAAATTTAAGTTTAAATGGCATTGCCTGTCTTTACTTTGTCTTTAAAAAGTCTTATATTTAAACTCTGAAACCTGCCATGATATCTTTGTTTATGTTTCTAGAAGCCATTTGGAGAAATCCTGGATGTAGAGAATGCACGAACCAGGAGGTGGAGCAATGGTTGAGGCGTTGGTTGTATTTGGCTGGCGATCGAGAGGGGGGTAGGAGGAGGAGAAGCACAGTCCTCCACCACCAGCCACCCACCAACACATAACACACACATAACACACATAACACACCAACAGACACACACATAACACACATAACACACCAACAGACACACATAACACACCAACAGACACACACATAACACACCAACAGACACACACTAACACACCAACAGACACATAACACACACACATAACACACACATAAATAACACACACACTAACACACACAAACATAACACACACATACATAACACTGACACACAAACACGCATAACGCACACACACTAACACGCATAACACACGCACTAACACGCATAACACACACACTAACACGCATAACACACAAACACTAACACGCATAACATAACAAACACTAACACACACATAACATAACACACACACATAACACACACACACACACACATAACATGTATATATATACATTATATGTATGTGGTATACATTCCACTTTGGCCCGTTTCTGTTCATAAGTTTGTGGTCTTTCATGGTTTAGTGTGATTTCAATAACCAAGCTTTGTATCAAATGTTTTTACATTTATTTTCTTACATTTTATTTGTATTAAAAAATGTATTGTTTAAAATGCTTACCTATTTAGGTAATATGTTTGTTGATTGAAAATAAACACAAATTTTCAGCAGTTATGGTTTCCTGGTTTGATTTCTCTTTGAACTGCATGGTTGCTGTTGAGTGCAGATATTTAATATGGGCCAAATTAGTTTTAATAAAATCTGGCAGAGTTATGGCCTTTGCTCGGGAGACATCTGGCTTTTCAATGGCGATATCATGGCATGAATATGGGCCAATTTAGGGTCTTCTGGCTCTCGTCTGGTAAGGCATTGGCATTTTTCTGGCAGCTTTCTGGCGTGCTTTTGGCAAAACTGTTTGGGCCGGTTTTGGCCCTGCATTCCCGGCGGTATGATTGCCAAAACTAAGAACAGTGATTGGGCCATAAAAGGCCCAGAACAATTTTGCTATCTGGGTTTATATTCTGGACTGCATGTTTGTCCTAAATACAACATAACACACATACTGATTAAGAAAGTGAAAGTGAAGTGACATACGGCCAAGTATGGTGACCCATACTCGGAATTCGTGCTCTGCATTTAACCCATCCAACGTGCACACACACACCCCGTGAACACACACCCGGAGCAGTGGGCAGCCATTTATGCTGCGGCGCCCGGGGAGCAGTTGGGGGTTCGGTGCCTTGCTCAAGGGCACCTCAGTCGTGGTACTGAGGTGGCGAGAGCGCTGTACATTCACTCCCCCCACCTACAATCCCTGCCGGCTGAGTCAATAAAATGACTCGAACTCGCAACCTTTGGATTACGAGTCCGACTCTCTAACCATTAGGCCACGACTTTCACGACGATTAAAAAAAATGTATAGCCTGAATGCAGTGCAAGTCGCTTTGGATAAAAGTGTCTGCTAAATGCATAAATGTAAATGTAAACATAAGCATTAAAATGGTAGACATTAACCCTCTGGGGTCTAATAACACTGTAAACAGCACAAACTGGGCTACAGTAATATGTTAGCAGCATTTATGTACATGATTGTGTTTTTGAGAAAGAAACATTTATGCGTGGTTAGTGAAAAACTACAATTTTGAAGTCACTGAAATAAGGCCAGAAAATACATACAGAACATTTGTTCACAAGACTTTTGAGAACTTGTACCCTAGTGTTTTTGCTTCAAAATGAAATGAAAATCATCTTGTTTACTTGCTCACAGAAAACAATATATTGATTTAAATTTTCTAAGACAATTTTTGAGTAGAAAGGGTCTATGCGAGAAGGTGTCAACCTTCACACCTGAGAAGACAAAGGCCCGCATAATGAGCTGCATAATGAGCTTCATAAAGAGCCATTCAGGCAGGTATGTGACTGAGAGGGAAGAGTTACAAGAAAGAATATGAGGACAAAATAAATTTATATATTTTTTGTTTGTAGTTTATTAAGAATATATTTAGCTATCACACAAAATAACTTGAGATTCACTTGCAGTTAAACAGTTTATTAGGAACAATCAAAGCTGTCTTTTAAAGCTTCCAGTCACATAATCCTTCAGAAATCATTCTAATATTCGGATTTGCTGCTCAAAAAACATTTATAATAATAATAATAATTATTATTATTATGTTGAAAAGAGCTGAGGTTTTGCAGGGTTTTTTTATGAAAAGAAAGTACAGAAGAACAGCATCGTTTGTAACATGATAAATGTCTTTATCATCACTTGTGTGCTAAATAAAAGTTTTAATTTCTATATATATATATATATATATATATATATATATATATATATATATATATATATATATACACATACACATACATACTGACTCCAAGCTTTTGAATGGTACAGTGTATATTGTTACACTTGGAGTAAGACTGGAGTAATGATGCTGAAAATGTAGCTTTGATCAATATATTCAAACAGAAAGCAGTTATTTTAAATAGTAAAAATATTTCACAATATTACTGCTTTAGCAAATACAACTTTATGTATTTTGGATCAAATAAATGCAGGCTTGGTGAGCAGAAGAGAATTCTTTACAAAAACATTAAAAATCTTACTGTTCAAAACGTTTGGACTGGTAGTGTGTCATTCCTGCAACAGATTCTGTCCAACAGGTGAAACAAGTAAATCATACCTGATATTTATGTGTTTTATTTAAGTGTTTCTGCTTCTTTCCATGGATTCATGAAGAAAAAAACATAATCAGTAGTCAAGGAGCTTGTTTTACCATAGAATATCAGTGTAGTTAAACATTTGATGTTGGTACAGTGCTCTCAGAGGAAAACAGTTTGAAGAAAGTCATCAGGATTCATCTGTGGTGCAGGTATCTGATTCAATAAAATACAAACAACCAAAAAAATAAAATAAAATAAAAAACATTTGTGAGCATGTTAATATCAGGAAAAATTTAATCGCGTTAATCACAGTCATGGACTGTGATTAATCATGATTAATCACAAATTTAAAATACTAGGATTTACCTGTAAATGTGTTGAAATAAAGAAATGCATGAAATGCCTGGCGGAAATGCATTCACACTTCCGCCAGGTATGAGACATAATCCTTATTATTCTTTTATCATTATTCTTTTGTTTTTATTCAGCCATTATCAGCCTTTAAATTGGCAATAAAACGTTTACCAAGCCACATCGCTTCAGTCCCAGTATACATTTACCCAACTATTATCAAAAGTATTTCTAAATAAATACAACAAAACATTTATTGCGACCTTACCTGAAGTATTATGACAAAATATATTATGAAGAAGAATTGGACCTGTTCTGCAGCTGCATTAGAGCTAACATTAGCATCATGCTTCATAGGACAATTTATGAGGTTAATAGTACACTTTTACTCAGAACTCACTTCAAACCACCATCGAGTGTTTGTAATAACTTCCTTTTGCGATCACATGTGGAATTTGGTCGTTTACGGTTGTTAAAATATGCTATTTATAACCTTTTATATCACTGCACAAATTAGCATTTCAGATGCACACATTCCTCTCAAGAAAATCACATACAGACCATGTCTATCGTAATCGTGTGTGTATTGTCTAATATAATCTATAATGGCTGTTGTCATGTTTATTTCTGCTGCTCTGGCTGAAACTCACGTTGTTTGATGTTACAACCGCCTCTCCGTTCTTAAGATGCCAGGGATACATTCCAAGTATAATACACATTAGTAAAAGGATCTATTTTCATTTTTATTTGTCATGTTCTATATTAATGCGCTTCCTATAAACATTGGTAACCATAGTAACATACAGTTACAGTTGAATAGTAATACAGACGAAAATAACCGTCATTTGTATCGTTCTGGTCAAATATTGCAGCACAAATATTGTTAACATCTTTAATATGTGAATGCTGGGAAATGACCATGGCATAAATGGGATAATCAACGGCTAGCTGTGCATTAAACGATTTGAATGCACTCCGCTGCGCGTCGGGCGGTTCTTCGCCTCCATGTCGTGCATTCAAATCGTTCAATGCACATCTAGCCGTTGATTATCCCTTACATATAAACTTTGGGCGGTCGCGGTACATAATAAAAGTAGCCCAAAAAACCGCAAACCACGGCTCTGTAATTTTTCCCGCGACTGTATTTTCAAAATAGCCCACTTGTGCCGTTACCCTGGCAACACTGGTTCGCTGTACCCTCATCACTCAATGATAGATAACCTTCCGCGCTGCGATGACGGCAAGAAGTTGGGGTCAAACCTTATCAAGCGATTAATCTGCGTTAAAAAAAATATTAACGCGTTAAACTTTTTTGATTAATCGCATGCGTTAACGTTGACACCCCTAAAATATATATATATATATATATATATATACATATAATCTATTTTTGAACAGAGTAGGCTAGGCTATTAACAATAAACATGTTCTAAATATACTTAGACCCATAGCATTCATCATGTTACAGTGTACACTCATATTACTTTTATTGTTTTATATAGAGCATGAAAACATCACCGCGCCGTAAGAAATTTTAATACAACGAATTGCCCATCATATTCTAAATGTTTTACTCGATTTCAAACCTTGTAGTCAGGAATTATAGTTTGGGGAAAACCCAACTATAATAGCCTAGTATGTATGATTTTATAGTAGCCTATGATATGATTCTGCAGCCATAGACTCACGCATGCTTTGTATTATAAAAGAATGTACTTTGTACTATAAAAAAAATGATATTTTATATCTGAGAAACTAATTGTTATTGTTTAGCACGCTATTAAAATATATTTGTGAACAGAGTATTAATAATAAACATGGTCTAAACATTCTTAGACACGTAGCATTCATCATGTTGTAGTTTAGGAAAAACCCAACTACCTGTTAGTAAATGTGTTCAAGTTTATGTCACAATAACACGTTAACTAATGCAAAAAGAAACATTACT
>NC_081158.1:960306-1030050 GCF_012432095.1 Onychostoma macrolepis | reverse complement strand
TTCGTGCATAGATAAGGTCCCTGAAGTTGCAAAGACTAAAGTCTCAAAACCAAAGAGATTATAAAAGTTAAGACTTGTCCATGCCCTCCTAAAACGGCTCATTTAAACACACCCCCACATGTCTACGTCACGGTGTGGGGAGATTTTCATAACACCGCCCAAATGTTTACGCAAAGAAAGGGGCGTGATTTTATTCTCGCTCCATGTCGTGGAGACGCTGTGTTTCGCTGTGAAAGCGAAAGTACTTTCTTCGGGCTTCAAAAAGAGGACACAACTAGAAATCAGTGGTTAAGTTGTATTTACAATACTGTTCCAGAAGAGTTCAACCCAAATATTTGAGTGTGTGCTGCGCAATTTACGGAGGACTATTTCCTGAACCTGGGAGAGAGTAGCCTCGCTTGCTGGCTTGCACAAAGGCTGTTTCTATAAAGTGGGGCAATTCCAACTTCGCAAGGACAGTCTGACGCTTCTGACTCACAGCCTGTAAGTATGTTTCTGCTACTGACGATTCAAACGCGAGTTCTGAGCAATGTAGAGTAGTGCTAGTTGTTTGTCATTTCTCCGATCACAAATGCAGACATGGTAATGTTTATGCGGCGCGATGCAATGCAACGCGTAAAAAGACAGTATAAGTCATTATAATCAGTAATTATGTCCTCACTGGATGCAACAATGCCTCGTTTATAATGGGTTTTATTGTTTTAGTCTCATCTCGCTGGGAAAGGCCATCACAATATGGTAAGGGGCGTAACATTTCCGTCTCATGCTTGAGGTATTCGGCCAATCACAACGCACCGGATAGCTGGCCAATCAGAGCACGCCTCACTTCTCAGAACAATGAGCTTTGTAAAATTTGATGCGTTTCAGAAAGGCGGAGCATAGAGGAGCAACAACAGTATGTGGATATGTGTTTATAATAATGTGTTTTTTGAACCACGTAAACACATTGCATTACACCAAATACACAAAATAATGTTCTTTTTAGCAACGTCATATACAGTGCCCTCAAAAAGTATTGGAACAGTAAAGACAAAATTGCTCTGTTGGCTGTGGAGTCAAGACATTTACAAATATGATGAAAAGATGAATATGAGACAAAACTACAGCATGTCACATTTAATTATTGGGTGATTCAACACATAGATGTTTTACCAGCTAAGAAGTTCTTTTAGAGTTCATCCCTCTATCTGATGTGAGCATAAGTATTGGAACAGTTGCCTCACAGGTCTTTCTAAGTGATCAGCTGTGTCCTGTTGCATTCATTCTTCAGATATTAAAAGCAGGGAATGTGTCGTATCAGTTATATCCATTACTTCTGCATTCTGAATCTTGCATTTGATGATGACACACACAAACCAGAATAAAGATGAGGGAGCTGACTTTGAGAGAAAAGCAAGCAATTTGGATGCTAAAAGAAAAGAGGAAGTCAATTAGAGCTCTAGCAAAAACAAAGGGCATGGAGAAATCAAGAGTTTGGAAACCACCAGTGACACCAACAACTACCTGATCGGCTGAGAAAACAACAGTAGTTGATGACAGACAAATCATAAAAGCTGTGAAAATGAACCCTAAAAGACATGTCTGTAAAATCACCAAACACCATACAAAAACCAAACAGTAGAACAAATATAAGAAACAAATAGTGCATTACTTTTTTTCATTTTACATCTAAACAAAAGCATTCAAGTAAGAAAAACAAATAATCAAATGTAAAAATCACTTTAGTGTGTTCAATACAAATAAATTGATTATTAAAACAACAAAAGTAGTTCAATCAAAAGCAGCGTTTTTTTTTGTTGTTTTTTTTCTTTTACTGTTAGATTAACATCGAGTCGACAGCCTATATATTATGACCTACTGTACTGCACGGATATAATATAATGTTACATATCAAATGAAACAAAGGCCCAATCCCATTTCTCCTCCTCGATTCTCTTTTGTTTGGAGGGGTAGGGTGAAGGGCCAGATAGCCCTTCAAACAAAAGTTTTTTTGGGACCACACTTCAAACGAAGGGGTACGAGAATTAGCATACAGCAGCAACATGGCTGCCCAAGTGAACAAAAATAACCATAAATGTAAGCATTTTTGGCATTAGTAAAGATTTTAATGAAAAGTAATAATTTGTTTTGTTACATTCAATCATGTTATGTTACAAAATCGTTTTGCTAACGTTAAACCATTACTTACTGCACGATAGTGCCACAACATATTTTCATGTACGATGAGAGCGATAACCACCATAGACACTGAGGGTGACTAGTCCCTCAATAATTAGAAATCACTAAACTTTTTTTCTCAAATATTGCCAATTTGAGAGAGAGAGAGAGAGATGAAAGTTGCGTGTATGTGCATCTGTGCATCTCTCTCTACGAGTGAGTTGTAATAGAATTAACTCGTATTTAAGCTTTTATTATGAATTTTGCTTTAGGGAATCAAATCGTAGAAATTATACCTTATTAACGACTCGACCAGCGAGTATTAACTCAGTATATCTTAGCAATTCAGTTTATTTCGTGGCAACGATAATAATACAGAATTGGTTGGGTAAATTAAAGAGCACAGGTAACAAAATCTTTGGAAAATAATTTCAAATTTGAAAATCACGGCACCAGACCATTCATTATAAATGAAACGAGAGTTTATTTACTATTCTATGATACAAGACTAACAAAACACATACACACGTTCTGGCCAGATGAAAGCAGTTTGAAGAAAGTTTAAGGTTATACTCTTTCCTGAGAATAAACATGACCTGAAGACGTCACAAACAGAGGCTTTGACTTTACTCTTAAAATTTAATTCAAATCAGCTCAGCAGATAAAGATTGTTGTTTGGTTACTTGCTTTAAGTTGACTTGAAGGCTGGCTGGCTCTCTGGAGGGTTGCTTGAGGGAATCCCGGAGCTGATTTTGCGGCTGCTGTGTCGTTTTCGCGTGACATCACTCGGGGAATCCCTTTTTGGATTGGATGGCTTCCTGGCAGCGTGAATGGCAAGGCTTTCAAGTTCTTACACTGCAGGCTTTGCAAGTTTCGTTGGTCAGAAGTTGACAGAGTGTTGAAGTCTTGGATGGTCAACCTGATGTTAAGTCTGTAGGCGGGTGAGGCGAGACCAAAGTTTCCAAGCAGCCAAGTTTTTCCAGCTCAGTTTTTTTCTTCCGCGGCATGCAAAGCTGGGTGTCTGTTTTTATCGGACTGATTTGAGTCCATCCCATTCACTGTTTGATCCAATCACATTGTCTCTGTTGGGCGGAGCCCCGCCCAGCACGGCTTCTTTTCGTGCATACATTATCTTAATGTTTCATCCATCATGTGAGGAACATTTCTTCATAACTTCTTATAAAAGTATTCATCATTCATATGAGACTGAAAATCGACATATAATTAATTCCAACTTCCTGCATCTGAAATAAGCTTTAACCCAATACTACACACCGATATCTATTCAAGACAGTTATTAAGGCAAAGATCAAACTAAAACACACCATGCATAACATAAAACACCAAGCATCTATATAGATATATATAAGACATCAAACATGTCATTTGTTGATACACTTTCTCTAATAGCAATGGAAGTGAATGATTGTCTTTAGAGATCCTCTGTGTAAGTTGAGTTTCTTTTGTTGTAAGAGAAAAGAGGCGCGCATTCTCTTGGAATGCAGTGAAGAAAAGGGAGTTGTTATGAGGTCATGGGGATGACCGTGGTGTAGGTTTGTTGAGGTCTAGTCAACGTATATCTGTCTTTTCTTGTTGATACCATCATTGAATTATGGTCAAAAGCAGTCAGGGGATTCAGGGAGGGTCTGTGCTGGAGCATGTCCAGATCCCACGTGCTTTGTACTGTCTGTTTATTCGACTTTATTTATGGTAAACCGGTCAGGAACAACATTGAAGATTCTGTTCTTCAAAGGGTGGCCAGATGTTCTTCTCCCAGCTTCATGGGTCTCATGAGATGATAAGGAGAACAGGCAGGAAGCTAGTCAGATACTTGGGCGTTGTGTTGGTCATTTGTAAATTGTACGACTCTGCGATGGAGAGTAAGCTCCTTGGAATGTTCTGAGTTAAGATTATATGTGTGTGTTCTTTTCGACCAGGTTCTACAGAGTTTACTTCAAAAACAGCTATTTCATCCTCTCGTTGCTGGAAAATATATAATGTATATAGCAGCTGTTAGACACTATAAAAATCAATGTAGAGGCTTTCTGCAGCTACAGATGAAAAGCAGCTTCAAGAGGAAACCAAAATAGCAGTAAGTCTTTTATGTCCTAATTTAGATATTTAGATACATGACTCCCTGACCATGGGAAATCCTTTTAAGTTTACTTAACGGATTTTCCCTACGCCACTGCCTGCAGCCTCTTCACACACAGACAAAACTTACTAGAGAAGTGTTAAGTATGTGACATAATATATACAGTGGGTACGGAAAGTATTCAGACCCCCTTAAATTTGTCACTCTTTGTTATATTGCAGCCATTTGCTAAAATCATTTAAGTTCTTTTTTTTCTTCCTCAATGTACACACAGCACCCCATATTGACAGAAAACACAGAATTGTTGACATTTTTGCAGATTTATTAAAAAGAAAACTGAAATATCACATGGTCCTAAGTATTCAGACCCTTTGCTCAGTATTTAGTAGAAGCACCCTTTGATCTAATACAGCCATGAGTCTTTTGGGAAAGATGCAACAAGTTTTTCACACCTGGATTTGGGGATCCTCTGCCATTCCTCCTTGCAGATCCTCTCCAGTTCTGTCAGGTTGGTAAACGTTGGTGGACAGCCATTTTAGGTCTCTCCAGAGATGCTCAATTGGGTTTAAGTCAGGGCTCTGGCTGGGCCATTCAAGAACAGTCACGGAGTTGTTGTGAAGCCACCCTTCGTTATTTTAGCTGTGTGCTTAGGGTCATTGTCTTGTTGGAAGGTAAACCTTCGGCCCAGTCTGAGGTCCTGAGCACTCTGGAGAAGGTTTTCGTCCAGGATATCCCTGTACTTGGCCGCATTCATCTTTCCCTCGATTGCAACCAGTCGTCCTGTCCCTGCAGCTGAAAAACACCCCACAGCATGATGCTGCCACCACCATGCTTCACTGTTGGGACTGTATTGGACAGGTGATGAGCAGTGCCTGGTTTTCCACACATACCGCTTAGAATTAAGGCCAAAGTTCTATCTTGGTCTCATCAGACCAGAGAATCTTATTTCTCACCATCTTGGAATCCTTCAGGTGTTTTTAGCAAACTCCATGCGGGCTTTCATGTGTCTTGCACTGAGGAGAGGCTTCCGTCGGGCCTCTCTGCCATAATGCCCGACTGGTGGAGGGCTGCAGTGATGGTTGACTTTCTACAACTTTCTCCCATCTCCCGACTGCATCTCTGGAGCTCAGCCACAGTGATCTTTGGGTTCTTCTTTACCTCTCTCACCAAGGCTCTTCTCCCCCGATAGCTCAGTTTGGCCGGACGGCCAGCTCTAGGAAGGGTTCTGGTCATCCCAAACGTCTTCCATTTAAGGATTATGGAGGCCACTGTGCTCTTAGGAACCTTAAGTGCAGCAGAAATTTTTTTGTAACCTTGGCCAGATCTGTGCCTTGCCACAATTCTGTCTCTGAGCTCTTCAGGCAGTTCCTTTGACCTCATGATTCTCATTTGCTCTGACATGCACTGTGAGCTGTAAGGTCTTATATAGACAGGTGTGTGGCTTTCCTAATCAAGTCCAATCAGTATAATCAAACACAGCTGGACTCAAATGAAGGTGTAGAACCATCTCAAGGATGATCAGAAGAAATGGACAGCACCTGAGTTAAATATATGAGTGTCACAGCAAAGGGTCTGAATACTTAGGACCATGTGATATTTCAGTTTTTCTTTTTAATAAATCTGCAAAATGTCAACAATTCTGTGTTTTTCTGTCAATATGGGGTATTAATGAGGAAAAAATGAACTTAAATGATTTTAGCAAATGGCTGCAATATAACAAAGAGTGAAAAATTGAAGGGGGGTCTGAATACTTTCCGTACCCACTGTATGTGTAAATAAATGAAGAGTTTGGTTCCAAAACGCTTTAAATCCATTTTGATTCATTTGAGTAAAATGTGTTTTCTTTACCAAGAAAGTGGCAAGATGAAAACCACTATTTTCTGTTTCAGTCTTTCACATACCATCTTTAGGTTATAATAACATTAAAAATTAAAATCCAGATTTTGATTTTCAAAGATTTATTGTAAAAAGAGATAATTTTTCCCCCCAAAATGCAATAAATCCATGACACGTTTTTTTTTTTTTTTTCAAAATGCAATCCATTGAATCAATATAAAAGTTATTTTTCATATTGAAACTGTTGAAAATACACAACAAAGCAAGTTGATCCACATATGACAGCCTCTGAACTTGGTCAATACTAATCTTATATACTGGCACTGGACTAAAAATACCCTACATTCAACCAGTCATCGCTCCCAAAATGAATTCAATGGGTCATCTTGTTAATCCTATAAATTAATTACAACAATAAAATAAAATTCCATCATGAACAAGAACATGAACAACAATATCACATTAGACCACAGAAATTCCAAAATGACATTTCCCTTACATTCTACTTCCAAAAGTGCATTCCTCTTTGCCATGTTACATTCATTTAGTTGACTAGTGCTAAACACTGTATTAACAAAAACATTAATGGCATTATTAAAAACACTTACACTGACAAGCTACGCAATATTGCGTTCATAATCGAATAGTCTTCTTCATGATATGTTTTTGTTTGGTGTTTTCATCTTACATAATGAAGTGTTGTCTGCTGTATGAGCAATTTAACAAACTGTACTTGCTGTACTTGTGTTCATAATCCCACAGATAAAAATATGATTAAAATTAAGAGAACATTTGAGAACATTGCAAATTGTTGTTTTGTATGTGTGTTTGGAAAAATGGTATTTACATTTTTGTGAGTTGTGTAAAAACAAAGCTAGTTTTTCTAAAGATATAAACACTTTAATATACTATTTATTTTTCTTACAATAATCAAACATTGTTTAGAAAGATATGCATACTGTTAAAAAAAAAAGTTTTTTTTAGTTTTTTTAATAGTTGTGCAGATCTGTGGGCTAAGGTTTGCTCCTTGGGTGTCAAGTTCCACTAACTGTGTTATTTTTTTATTTTAGTGTGTAAAAAAAAACTGTAAAGGAATTTACAGCTTAACAGCTTAATTTAATGTCTCTGTTTGGTAACGGATTGAGTGAATAATTGCATTGCCTTTAGTCATGGAACAAACACTGGGACAGGCATTTTAGCTTTAAACTATTTGCGACATTCTGTTCTTTTGTAAAAGGCAGTGAAAATTATTTTCTTTTTTTCTTTGGTGATTTCAGGGGTGTTGTTAAATTTCTTCTCAATAAAATAATGAAATTATATCTTGTTTTTTTATGGAATATTTATTCCTCCTCTTCATTTGCCTTACAGCAAAGCTTTTTCTTTTTTTAAAACCCTACTAAAAAAAACATCCTAAGCTTTCCTGTAAATCACATGTACATTTTTATAGCTATTATCTAAAAGGTGGTGCAACATCATTATGTGACTTGGTTTTGATTAAACATTAACTTAACTAACGTTAACTAAAAATGTCTTTTGAACATATTTAAATTTGAAATATAGTTAAAATAATAATAATAATAATAATAATGTCCAATCAAGTCTAAGTTAATATTCTGTATTTGCTGGGTCTATCTACTATTTTGACTTTTTCTAAAAGAGCGTTTGATTCACACAAAATGTTACATGTATCATATTGAGACACTTATTTCAAAAAGCGACCAAAATAATTTCAATTTGTTAAATCATTTAGAAGATAAATAGGCTATCAAGTATTTTTGGGGGACTGTGGCACAGATTAATCATCAAAGAATCCGAAAAATATTGAATTACAGTTTTGGAGATAAGAGCAAAAATATACAAGTGCTTATTATAGTGCCTATAAGACGGAGTAGAGTGAGTGTGAGTGTGTGTGTGTGTGGGGGGTTTGTTTTCTTGTAAATCATATGATCTTCAGAAGGCGGGTGTTCTCAGGGTATAAATACACCCTCTGTTGTCTAAATCTTCTCAGGTTTGACTGGGGAAAGAGCCACATTTAAAAGCAGAAGTTATTGTAAGTATGCATATTATGCAACTCTTTTCTACTTTATTTGAATTAAAATAAGTAATGTTACATTTTTAATTAGGGTAGTATCAAAGGTGGTAAATCACAAATCAAATGATCATTTTCATGTAGAATTTAGATCTACAGTATTATGTCATAAACTTTTCCGCTGTTTTTATTCCAGTATGTTGTTTTTCACCTGTATCTGAATGTCAGTTTGCACTGAACTAATAAGGACTTTCAAACTGTAGTTCTGTATTTTCTACACTAAAATGATAGTACTTGATATACTGTAAATAATTTAAAAAATGTTTATGAATTATCTGGATGATCGAGATATTTGGTTGCAGATTAAAACACCTGCTATTTAATGATCTGATGTGAATTACTTTATTTTTGTTGGTAAAGATTAAGATTGTTAAGATTGGTATTTAATTTGCATTATAAACTCTTCAATGTCAGACATGTGGATACCCTATATTAAATATTTAGCATAATAACTAAGCGCTCTCTCCACCATCATCAGTTCTTAGAAAATAAGTTAACTTATATTTCATGTTCTTCAGCAGCATATTTCTTGGTTCTCTTAAGGGCTTCAACTAACCAAGCTTCAAATGGCAAATTCTCAACCGTTTTCTGAAAGGTAGGATATGCATGCAATGTCATTTTAATGCATTCCTGTTTTTAAAAGGATACTGATTGTATATTCAGTGTATATTTTAGAAATGCCTTTGTCAGCATCAGTGGTGGACAGCAACAAAGTATTTTTACTTCATTACTGTACTTAAGTACATTTTTCAAGTATCTGTACTTCACTGGAGTAATTTTATTAGTTTCTTAGGTGAGTACACTGTATGTACAGGTATGTGCACATACTGTAAAATAAAGGTCAGCCGGTGCACATACAATGTTAGTTGGATTTTTACATTATTATTTAGAAATAAAATAATTTTCTACTCCTGATTTTAGCCCTAATGCTCCATTTAAAAGCTCTTGCATCTTCTAATGATCAGTTGAGAGATTAGTATTTGTTTCTTAAAATGTACTAGCAAAAATAGTACAGAAATTAGTAAAAGGTGTGCAATACAACATACCACAAATCAGCAGCAACATAAACATCTGGATACATATTATTATTGTTTTTTGGTTTTTTTTAAAGCCTAATAATATACATACATGTTTTGCATAATAATATGTTTTTATGCAGGTATGATGAGTTGGATGCGCCCCTGAAAAATGAACTCAGTGAAATTCTTAGTAAGAGTAAATCAATTGTAGGACCCACTACAAGAATTATACTAAACACAACAGTCGTAACTGAAGGAGAGTTACTGAGGAAAGAGATCATTGGAGAGAAAAATGATTACAAACCTCGTAAGGTCATTCTGATGGTTGGAGAAACGGGTACAGGGAAGACCAGTCTCATCAATGCAATGATCAATTACATCCTGGGTGTTAGATGGGAACACAAGATTTGGCTGGAGGTAGCCGAGGTATCTGAAAACCAAACTGAGTCTCAGACAACAGCAGTGACTGTTTATGAGGTTTTTCCAAAGGGCAGTCCATTCTCTCTCACCATTATCGACACACCTGGGCAGGGTGACACACGTGGCCTTGACAAAGACAAACTCGTTCCTGAAATTTTGCAGCTGTTATTCAGATCTGAGGATGGCATTCATGACATTGATGCCGTGTGTCTCGTGCTGAAGGCAACAGATGCTCGGCTCCATGAAAGACAGCTGTATATTTTGGATGAAGTTCTGTCATTATTTGGAAAGGACATAGAAAACACATCACTATACTCATCACAAATGCTCATAAAACCGTTCCGAAAAGCCCTTGATTGCATCAAAGTAGCCAAAATTCCATGTGCAAAAACAACGAACGGTCAGCCTGTTTATTTTAAATTTAACAACTGTCAAAGTGATTCCTATGATGAGGAAGACAGAGAATTACAAAGACTTATGGGATAGTGGAATTGAAAACTTCCAGCAGTTCTTTGCCTATCTGAATGGGATACCCCAAAAGCTTAAACATGACTGAAGGTGTGCTTAGAGCCGGAAACAGCTGGATGCCAATGTCAACAACTTAAAGGACAGAATCAAACTGGCAGAACTCAGAAAACAAGAGCTGGAGCAAACAAAAACGCTTTACAGGACTGTGAAAATTACAGACAAAAACACAAGAACTTTGAATATGAAGTTGATGAACCCTACAAAGAATTGGTCAAGATAAACTCATCATGGTGGCACTTGACCACTCGGGCGACCCGCTGCACTGTCTGTGAGGAGAACTGTCACTATCCAGGATGCTGGTGGGTCAGTAATCTCTCAAAATGTAGTGTGATGACAAATGGTGAGTGCACAGTCTGTTCTAAGAATTGTTCCCACACTAAACATGAGAAAGATGATCAAATATATAAGATTAGGACAAAAAGGGTAAAAAAAACAGAAGAGGATCTGAAAAGAAATATGAGAATGAATTTGCAGACAAAAAGAATTTAGAGGCCAAATTAGAAAATGAGATTAAACGGGAAGAGGCAGAGAAGATCAGGCTTGTGGAAGAGTGTTATCAGTGTTTCGAGAAATTAATGGAGACGGCATTAAAATCGACATCCATGTCCTCGATTCAACATCTGGACTTCATGATTGAGAAGATGAAAGAAACCGGGAAACAGGAAAGAGTTCTGAAACTTGAGGAACTTAAGAGAAGGGCACAGGAAGAAAATAAAGGATTGATTGGGAAATTATACCAACGAATGAACCCATGGAAATAATCTGCCAAATAAAGCAAATAACACGAAGAGAATAATGAAAAATTTGAAGTGAGCTTTACTGTCATTCCGCTGTATACGAATACATACAAGGGAACGAAATGTAGTGCCTCACAGGACCACAGTGCTACAAATAAATATCTAAGCATATAATCTTTATAAATTTACATATTTACATATAACCTATGTAAACATATACTAGAGCTGCACGATTCTGGATAAATTGAGAATCACGATTTTTTTTTGTCTCGAATTGAGATCACGATTCTCCCACGATTCTGAACTAAACAAAATAATGTGTGACAAAATATTATTGCTGCAGTCTATTTAAAAGTGTTTAATTAATTTGAATGAATTACTAAACATGTTTATATATAGATCTTCAACATATATTAAATACACCACTTTTTTATATTAAAATTTAGAAAAAATGGTTTGAATGAATGATTCATTGACTCACTCATAAATACTTCACTTGTTTTATTTATTAATGGATTAATCAGCTATTCTGAACAAATCTCTTGAATGAAAGATTCAATGTCAAATATATTTTTAACAGTCACTATAGGTGGCAAAACAATGCAATCGACACATTATTTGAAGTGCCAGTTACTTTCAAAAGGGGATTAACTCTATTTTGATCGCTACCATAGACATCAATGACTACGTTCACATGCGCACGAATAATGTAAGGACTTAATCGCATTATGATGTTTGCATGTCAAGAGCAAAGCTCTTCACTCCCGTTTACATGCAATTTCCATTATTCTTATTATTCGCGAGTTGTACTTTCATTTTTTTTTTTTTTTTTTTTTACTGCTTCACCTACCCCACTGCACAGCACAAATGATGTACTCAGAAAGAGCAGGTGTGTTACTGGCCGCTGTTTTAATTGATTTAAGTCTAATGCAACACACTTTTATATGGTTGTATTCCATGCTTTGGCGCCATAGAAATGTGACGCAATTAGTTTGCTTACGCTGCCGTCGCGTTCTGCTCGCCGTTTCTGGATGAGGGTAAGGAACAGAGACTGGTGGCAGCGAGTTGCGTTTTCCCGAGAAATGCGATGCTTTCTTCCCCGCCATCGTTTCTAATCGGCGTATTATTACAAGTGTCGTGTCATTCATGTCACGAGCACATGCGCACTTTGGTCAGAGCGGCAATAGGCTACTCCGATTAAGGTGTTTACATGCCTGTATATTTCGATTAAAATCAATGTACGCCACCTATGTTAATACGATTATGCTTGCTCGATTATGAGCTTAATCGCATTATTTAAATCAAAGTATTGCGTTTACATGAGATAAAGTTTAAATCGCAATATTGCCAAAATCTCATCGCATTAAGAGGGTGCATGTAAACGCTAATGTTTATATCTGAACTGCAAACTTTCATCCCAGTATTTCTGTGATAATATGAATGACTATAAGACACAAATAATACTGTGCAGTTGAAAAGACTGTTTGTGAAGCTGTTTCTTACCCAAACATGTTAAATGTCTGCTCTCTGTGTCAGTGGCAGCGCGAACGCAGATTTGAACATTGTATGATTTTTTTCAAAGTTTTAAGACAAGGGCGAATCGTTGTCATTTAAAAATGGGATTGCTTGGGTGTTTGAATCGAGATCGCGATCTTTTAACGATTAATCGTGCAGCTCTAACATATACCTATATAACCTGTACATGGCTAACCTATTCAAAGAGTGAAATAACCATACATATACTTTCCATAAATACTTTACATGAAGACTTAGACATACTTGAATTTATATATGAAAGAACACATAGTTTAAAAACTGTCCTGTGTTTGTAGCAAGTGTAGCTCATTAGTCTTCTTCATGATAAGTTTTTGTTTGGTGTTTTCATCTTACATAATGAAGTGTTGTCTGCTGTATGAGAAATTTAACAAACTGTATTTGCTGTACTTGTGTTCATAATCCCACAGATAAAAATATGATTAAAATTAAGAGAACATTTGAGAACATTGCAAATTGTTGTTTTGTATGTGTGTTTGGAAAAATGGTATTTACATTTTTGTGAGTTGTGTAAAAACAAAGCTAGTTTTTCTAAAGATATAAACACTTTAATATACTATTTATTTTTCTTACAATAATCAAACATTGTTTAGAAAGATATGCATACTGTTAAAAAAAAAAAAAAAAAAGTAAGTAATTTGTTATTTGATCAATCAACCAAAAATCAATTAAAACACAAATTAGCTCAGATCTTCATTTTAATTCAAAAGGTCCAACTATTCCAAAACTTTACTCAAGCAAAAATTGCAAAAAGTGTGAGGCTGAGAATGTGCTTATAGTCGTGCAGATCTGTGGGCTGAGGTTTGCTCCTTGGGTGTCAAGTTCCACTAACTGTGTTATTTTTTTATTTTAGTGTGTAAAAAAAACTGTAAAGGAATTTACAGCTTAACAGCTTAATTTAATGTCTCTGTTTGGTAACGGATTGAGTGAATAATTGCATTGCCTTTAGTCATGGAACAAACACTGGGACAGGCATTTTAGCTTTAAACTATTTGCGACATTCTGTTCTTTTGTAAAAGGCAGTGAAAATTATTTTCTTTTTTTCTTTGGTGATTTCAGGGGTGTTGTTAAATTTCTTCTCAATAAAATAATGAAATTCTATCTTGTTTTTTTATGGAAAATTTATTCCTCCTCTTCATTTGTCTTAAAGCAAAGCTTTTTCTTTTTTTAAAACCCTACTAAAAAAAACATCCTAAGCTTTCCTGTAAATCACATGATCATAAGAAATTGATAAAAATTTTTTATAGCTATTATCTAAAAGGTGGTGCAACATCATTATGTGACTTGGTTTTGATTAAACATTAACTTAACTAACGTTAACTAAAAATGTCTTTTGAACATATTTAAATTTGAAATATAGTTAAAATAATAATAATAATAATGTCCAATCAAGTCTAAGTTAATATTCTGTATTTGCTGGGTCTATCTACTATTTTGACTTTTTCTAAAAGAGCGTTTGATTCACACAAAATGTTACATGTATCATATTGAGACACTTATTTCAAAAAGCGACCAAAATAATTTAAATTTGTTAAATCATTTAGAAGATATATAGGCTATCAAGTATTTTTGGGGGACTGTGGACAGATTAATCATCAAAGAATCCAAAAAATATTGAATTACAGTTTTGGAGATGAGAGCAAAAATATACAAGTGCTTATTATAGTGCCTATAAGACGGAGTAGAGTGAGTGTGAGTGTGTGTGTGTGTGTGTGTGTGTGTGGGGGTTGTTTTCTTGTAAATCATATGATCTTCAGAAGGCGGGTGTTCTCAGGGTATAAATACACCCTCTGTTGTCTAAATCTTCTCAGGTTTGACTGGGGAAAGAGCCACATTTAAAAGCAGAAGTTATTGTAAGTATGCATATTATGCAACTCTTTTCTACTTTATTTGAATTAAAATAAGTAATGTTACATTTTTAATTAGGGTAGTATCAAAGGTGGTAAATCACAAATCAAATGATCATTTTCATGTAGAATTTAGATCTACAGTATTATGTCATAAACTTTTCCGCCGCTGTTTTTATTCCAGTATGTTGTTTTTCACCTGTATCTGAATGTCAGTTTGCACTGAACTAATAAGGACTTTCAAACTGTAGTTCTGTATTTTCTACACTAAAATGATAGTACTTGATATACTGTAAATAATTTAAAAAATGTTTATGAATTATCTGGATGATCGAGATATTTGGTTGCAGATTAAAACACCTGCTATTTAATGATCTGATGTGAATTACTTTATTTTTGTTGGTAAAGATTAAGATTGTTAAGATTGGTATTTAATTTGCATTATAAACTCTTCAATGTCAGACATGTGGATACCCTATATTAAATATTTAGCATAATAACTAAGCGCTCTCTCTCCACCATCATCAGTTCTTAGAAAATAAGTTAACTTATATTTCATGTTCTTCAGCAGCATATTTCTTGGTTCTCTTAAGGGCTTCAACTAACCAAGCTTCAAATGGCAAATTCTCAACCGTTTTCTGAAAGGTAGGATATGCATGCAATGTCATTTTAATGCATTCCTGTTTTTAAAAGGATACTGATTGTATATTCAGTGTATATTTTAGAAATGCCTTTGTCAGCATCAGTGGTGGACAGCAACAAAGTATTTTTACTTCATTACTGTACTTAAGTACATTTTTCAAGTATCTGTACTTCACTGGAGTAATTTTATTAGTTTCTTAGGTGAGTACACTGTATGTACAGGTATGTGCACATACTGTAAAATAAAGGTCAGCCGGTGCACATACAATGTTAGTTGGATTTTTACATTATTATTTAGAAATAAAATAATTTTCTACTCCTGATTTTAGCCCTAATGCTCCATTTAAAAGCTCTTGCATCTTCTAATGATCAGTTGAGAGATTAGTATTTGTTTCTTAAAATGTACTAGCAAAAATAGTACAGAAATTAGTAAAGGTGTGCAATACAACATACCACAAATCAGCAGCAACACAAACATCTGGATACATATTATTATTGTTTTTGGTTTTAAAGCCTAATAATATACATACATGTTTTGCATAATAATATGTTTTTATGCAGGTATGATGAGTTGGATGCGCCTGAAAAATGAACTCAGTGAAATTCTTAGTAAGAGTAAATCAATTGTAGGACCCACTACAAGAATTATACTAAACACAACAGTCGTAACTGAAGGAGAGTTACTGAGGAAAGAGATCATTGGAGAGAAAAATGATTACAAACCTCGTAAGGTCATTCTGATGGTTGGAGAAACGGGTACAGGGAAGACCAGTCTCATCAATGCAATGATCAATTACATCCTGGGTGTTAGATGGGAACACAAGATTTGGCTGGAGGTAGCCGAGGTATCTGAAAACCAAACTGAGTCTCAGACAACAGCAGTGACTGTTTATGAGGTTTTTCCAAAGGGCAGTCCATTCTCTCTCACCATTATCGACACACCTGGGCAGGGTGACACACGTGGCCTTGACAAAGACAAACTCGTTCCTGAAATTTTGCAGCTGTTATTCAGATCTGAGGATGGCATTCATGACATTGATGCCGTGTGTCTCGTGCTGAAGGCAACAGATGCTCGGCTCCATGAAAGACAGCTGTATATTTTGGATGAAGTTCTGTCATTATTTGGAAAGGACATAGAAAAACACATCACTATACTCATCACAAATGCTCATAAAACCGTTCCGAAAAAAGCCCTTGATTGCATCAAAGTAGCCAAAATTCCATGTGCAAAAACAACGAACGGTCAGCCTGTTTATTTTAAATTTAACAACTGTCAAAGTGATTCCTATGATGAGGAAGACAGAGAATTACAAAGACTTATGGGATAGTGGAATTGAAAACTTCCAGCAGTTCTTTGCCTATCTGAATGGGATACCCCCAAAAGCTTAAACATGACTGAAGGTGTGCTTAGAGCCGGAAACAGCTGGATGCCAATGTCAACAACTTAAAGGACAGAATCAAACTGGCAGAACTCAGAAAACAAGAGCTGGAGCAAACAAAAAACGCTTTACAGGACTGTGAAAATTACAGACAAAAACACAAGAACTTTGAATATGAAGTTGATGAACCCTACAAAGAATTGGTCAAGATAAACTCATCATGGTGGCACTTGACCACTCAGGCGACCCGCTGCACTGTCTGTGAGGAGAACTGTCACTATCCAGGATGCTGGTGGGTCAGTAATCTCTCAAAATGTAGTGTGATGACAAATGGTGAGTGCACAGTCTGTTCTAAGAATTGTTCCCACACTAAACATGAGAAAGATGATCAAATATATAAGATTAGGACAAAAGGGTAAAAAACAGAAGAGGATCTGAAAAGAAATATGAGAATGAATTTGCAGACAAAAAGAATTTAGAGGCCAAATTAGAAAATGAGATTAAACGGGAAGAGGCAGAGAAGATCAGGCTTGTGGAAGAGTGTTATCAGTGTTTCGAGAAATTAATGGAGACGGCATTAAAATCGACATCCATGTCCTCGATTCAACATCTGGACTTCATGATTGAGAAGATGAAAGAAACCGGGAAACAGGAAAGAGTTCTGAAACTTGAGGAACTTAAGAGAAGGGCACAGGAAGAAAATAAAGGATTGATTGGGAAATTATACCAACGAATGAACCCATGGAAATAATCTGCCAAATAAAGCAAATAACACGAAGAGAATAATGAAAAATTTGAAGTGAGCTTTACTGTCATTCCGCTGTATACGAATACATACAAGGAACGAAATGTAGTGCCTCACAGGACCACAGTGCTACAAATAAATATCTAAGCATATAATCTTTATAAATTTACATATTTACATATAACCTATGTAAACATATACTAGAGCTGCACGATTCTGGATAAATTGAGAATCACGATTTTTTTTTGTCTCGAATTGAGATCACGATTCTCCCACGATTCTGAACTAAACAAAATAATGTGTGACAAAATATTATTGCTGCAGTCTATTTAAAAGTGTTTAATTAATTTGAATGAATTACTAAACATGTTTATATATAGATCTTCAACATATATTAAATACACCACTTTTTTATATTAAAATTTAGAAAAAATGGTTTGAATGAATGATTCATTGACTCACTCATAAATACTTCACTTGTTTTATTTATTAATGGATTAATCAGCTATTCTGAACAAATCTCTTGAATGAAAGATTCAATGTCAAATATATTTTTAACAGTCACTATAGGTGGCAAAACAATGCAATCGACACATTATTTGAAGTGCCAGTTACTTTCAAAAGGGGATTAACTCTATTTTGATCGCTACCATAGACATCAATGACTACGTTCACATGCCCACGAATAATGTAAGGACTTAATCGCATTATGATGTTTGCATGTCAAGAGCAAAGCTCTTCACTCCGTTACATGCAATTTCCATTATTCTTATTATTCGCGAGTTGTACTTTCATTTTTTTTTTTTTTTACTGCTTCACCTACCCCACTGCACAGCACAAATGATGTACTCAGAAAGAGCAGGTGTGTTACTGGCCGCTGTTTTAATTGATTTAAGTCTAATGCAACACACTTTTATATGGTTGTATTCCATGCTTTGGCGCCATAGAAATGTGACGCAATTAGTTTGCTTACGCTGCCGTCGCGTTCTGCTCGCCGCTTTCTGGATGAGGGTAAGGAACAGAGACTGGTGGCAGCGAGTTGCGTTTTCCGAGAAATGCGATGCTTTCTTCCCGCCATCGTTTCTAATCGGCGTATTATTACAAGTGTCGTGTCATTCATGTCACGAGCACATGCGCACTTTGGTCAGAGCGGCAATAGGCTACTCCGATTAAGGTGTTTACATGCCTGTATATTTCGATTAAAATCAATGTACGCCACCTATGTTAATACGATTATGCTTGCTCGATTATGAGCTTAATCGCATTATTTAAATCAAAGTATTGCGTTTACATGAGATAAAGTTTAAATCGCAATATTGCCAAAATCTCATCGCATTAAGAGGGTGCATGTAAACGCTAATGTTTATATCTGAACTGCAAACTTTCATCCCAGTATTTCTGTGATAATATGAATGACTATAAGACACAAATAATACTGTGCAGTTGAAAAGACTGTTTGTGAAGCTGTTTCTTACCCAAACATGTTAAATGTCTGCTCTCTGTGTCAGTGGCAGCGCGAACGCAGATTTGAACATTGTATGATTTTTTTCAAAGTTTTAAGACAAGGGCGAATCGTTGTCATTTAAAAATGGGATTGCTTGGGTGTTTGAATCGAGATCGCGATCTTTTAACGATTAATCGTGCAGCTCTAACATATACCTATATAACCTGTACATGGCTAACCTATTCAAAGAGTGAAATAACCATACATATACTTTCCATAAATACTTTACATGAAGACTTAGACATACTTGAATTTATATATGAAAGAACACATAGTTTAAAAACTGTCCTGTGTTTGTAGCAAGTGTAGCTCATTAGTCTTCTTCATGATAAGTTTTTGTTTGGTGTTTTCATCTTACATAATGAAGTGTTGTCTGCTGTATGAGAAATTTAACAAACTGTATTTGCTGTACTTGTGTTCATAATCCCACAGATAAAAATATGATTAAAATTAAGAGAACATTTGAGAACATTGCAAATTGTTGTTTTGTATGTGTGTTTGGAAAAATGGTATTTACATTTTTGTGAGTTGTGTAAAACAAAGCTAGTTTTTCTAAAGATATAAACACTTTAATATACTATTTATTTTTCTTACAATAATCAAACATTGTTTAGAAAGATATGCATACTGTTAAAAAAAAAAAAAAAAGTAAGTAATTTGTTATTTGATCAATCAACCAAAAATCAATTAAAAACACAAATTAGCTCAGATCTTCATTTTAATTCAAAAGGTCCAACTATTCCAAAACTTTACTCAAGCAAAAATTGCAAAAGTGTGAGGCTGAGAATGTGCTTATAGTCGTGCAGATCTGTGGGCTGAGGTTTGCTCCTTGGGTGTCAAGTTCCACTAACTGTGTTATTTTTTATTTTAGTGTGTAAAAAACTGTAAAGGAATTTACAGCTTAACAGCTTAATTTAATGTCTCTGTTTGGTAACGGATTGAGTGAATAATTGCATTGCCTTTAGTCATGGAACAAACACTGGGACAGGCATTTTAGCTTTAAACTATTTGCGACATTCTGTTCTTTTGTAAAAGGCAGTGAAAATTATTTTCTTTTTTTCTTTGGTGATTTCAGGGGTGTTGTTAAATTTCTTCTCAATAAAATAATGAAATTCTATCTTGTTTTTTTATGGAAAATTTATTCCTCCTCTTCATTTGTCTTAAAGCAAAGCTTTTTCTTTTTAAAACCCTACTAAAAAAACATCCTAAGCTTTCCTGTAAATCACATGATCATAAGAAATTGATAAAAATTTTTATAGCTATTATCTAAAAGGTGGTGCAACATCATTATGTGACTTGGTTTTGATTAAACATTAACTTAACTAACGTTAACTAAAAATGTCTTTTGAACATATTTAAATTTGAAATATAGTTAAAATAATAATAATAATAATGTCCAATCAAGTCTAAGTTAATATTCTGTATTTGCTGGGTCTATCTACTATTTTGACTTTTTCTAAAAGAGCGTTTGATTCACACAAAATGTTACATGTATCATATTGAGACACTTATTTCAAAAAGCGACCAAAATAATTTAAATTTGTTAAATCATTTAGAAGATATATAGGCTATCAAGTATTTTTGGGGACTGTGGACAGATTAATCATCAAAGAATCCAAAAATATTGAATTACAGTTTTGGAGATGAGAGCAAAATATACAAGTGCTTATTATAGTGCCTATAAGACGGAGTAGAGTGAGTGTGAGTGTGTGTGTGTGTGTGTGTGTGTGTGGGGGTTGTTTTCTTGTAAATCATATGATCTTCAGAAGGCGGGTGTTCTCAGGGTATAAATACACCCTCTGTTGTCTAAATCTTCTCAGGTTTGACTGGGGAAAGAGCCACATTTAAAAGCAGAAGTTATTGTAAGTATGCATATTATGCAACTCTTTTCTACTTTATTTGAATTAAAATAAGTAATGTTACATTTTAATTAGGGTAGTATCAAAGGTGGTAAATCACAAATCAAATGATCATTTTCATGTAGAATTTAGATCTACAGTATTATGTCATAAACTTTTCCGCCGCTGTTTTTATTCCAGTATGTTGTTTTTCACCTGTATCTGAATGTCAGTTTGCACTGAACTAATAAGGACTTTCAAACTGTAGTTCTGTATTTTCTACACTAAAATGATAGTACTTGATATACTGTAAATAATTTAAAAAATGTTTATGAATTATCTGGATGATCGAGATATTTGGTTGCAGATTAAAACACCTGCTATTTAATGATCTGATGTGAATTACTTTATTTTTGTTGGTAAAGATTAAGATTGTTAAGATTGGTATTTAATTTGCATTATAAACTCTTCAATGTCAGACATGTGGATACCCTATATTAAATATTTAGCATAATAACTAAGCGCTCTCTCTCCACCATCATCAGTTCTTAGAAAATAAGTTAACTTATATTTCATGTTCTTCAGCAGCATATTTCTTGGTTCTCTTAAGGGCTTCAACTAACCAAGCTTCAAATGGCAAATTCTCAACCGTTTTCTGAAAGGTAGGATATGCATGCAATGTCATTTTAATGCATTCCTGTTTTTAAAAGGATACTGATTGTATATTCAGTGTATATTTTAGAAATGCCTTTGTCAGCATCAGTGGTGGACAGCAACAAAGTATTTTTACTTCATTACTGTACTTAAGTACATTTTTCAAGTATCTGTACTTCACTGGAGTAATTTTATTAGTTTCTTAGGTGAGTACACTGTATGTACAGGTATGTGCACATACTGTAAAATAAAGGTCAGCCGGTGCACATACAATGTTAGTTGGATTTTTACATTATTATTTAGAAATAAAATAATTTTCTACTCCTGATTTTAGCCCTAATGCTCCATTTAAAAGCTCTTGCATCTTCTAATGATCAGTTGAGAGATTAGTATTTGTTTCTTAAAATGTACTAGCAAAAATAGTACAGAAATTAGTAAAAGGTGTGCAATACAACATACCACAAATCAGCAGCAACACAAACATCTGGATACATATTATTATTGTTTTTTGGTTTTTTTTAAAGCCTAATAATATACATACATGTTTTGCATAATAATATGTTTTTATGCAGGTATGATGAGTTGGATGCGCCCCTGAAAAATGAACTCAGTGAAATTCTTAGTAAGAGTAAATCAATTGTAGGACCCACTACAAGAATTATACTAAACACAACAGTCGTAACTGAAGGAGAGTTACTGAGGAAAGAGATCATTGGAGAGAAAAATGATTACAAACCTCGTAAGGTCATTCTGATGGTTGGAGAAACGGGTACAGGGAAGACCAGTCTCATCAATGCAATGATCAATTACATCCTGGGTGTTAGATGGGAACACAAGATTTGGCTGGAGGTAGCCGAGGTATCTGAAAACCAAACTGAGTCTCAGACAACAGCAGTGACTGTTTATGAGGTTTTTCCAAAGGGCAGTCCATTCTCTCTCACCATTATCGACACACCTGGGCAGGGTGACACACGTGGCCTTGACAAAGACAAACTCGTTCCTGAAATTTTGCAGCTGTTATTCAGATCTGAGGATGGCATTCATGACATTGATGCCGTGTGTCTCGTGCTGAAGGCAACAGATGCTCGGCTCCATGAAAGACAGCTGTATATTTTGGATGAAGTTCTGTCATTATTTGGAAAGGACATAGAAAAACACATCACTATACTCATCACAAATGCTCATAAAACCGTTCCGAAAAAAGCCCTTGATTGCATCAAAGTAGCCAAAATTCCATGTGCAAAAACAACGAACGGTCAGCCTGTTTATTTTAAATTTAACAACTGTCAAAGTGATTCCTATGATGAGGAAGACAGAGAGAATTACAAAGACTTATGGGATAGTGGAATTGAAAACTTCCAGCAGTTCTTTGCCTATCTGAATGGGATACCCCCCAAAAGCTTAAACATGACTGAAGGTGTGCTTAGAGCCCGGAAACAGCTGGATGCCAATGTCAACAACTTAAAGGACAGAATCAAACTGGCAGAACTCAGAAAACAAGAGCTGGAGCAAACAAAAAACGCTTTACAGGACTGTGAAAATTACAGACAAAAACACAAGAACTTTGAATATGAAGTTGATGAACCCTACAAAGAATTGGTCAAGATAAACTCATCATGGTGGCACTTGACCACTCAGGCGACCCGCTGCACTGTCTGTGAGGAGAACTGTCACTATCCAGGATGCTGGTGGGTCAGTAATCTCTCAAAATGTAGTGTGATGACAAATGGTGAGTGCACAGTCTGTTCTAAGAATTGTTCCCACACTAAACATGAGAAAGATGATCAAATATATAAGATTAGGACAAAAGGGTAAAAAACAGAAGAGGATCTGAAAAGAAATATGAGAATGAATTTGCAGACAAAAAGAATTTAGAGGCCAAATTAGAAAATGAGATTAAACGGGAAGAGGCAGAGAAGATCAGGCTTGTGGAAGAGTGTTATCAGTGTTTCGAGAAATTAATGGAGACGGCATTAAAATCGACATCCATGTCCTCGATTCAACATCTGGACTTCATGATTGAGAAGATGAAAGAAACCGGGAAACAGGAAAGAGTTCTGAAACTTGAGGAACTTAAGAGAAGGGCACAGGAAGAAAATAAAGGATTGATTGGGAAATTATACCAACGAATGAACCCATGGAAATAATCTGCCAAATAAAGCAAATAACACGAAGAGAATAATGAAAAATTTGAAGTGAGCTTTACTGTCATTCCGCTGTATACGAATACATACAAGGGAACGAAATGTAGTGCCTCACAGGACCACAGTGCTACAAATAAATATCTAAGCATATAATCTTTATAAATTTACATATTTACATATAACCTATGTAAACATATACTAGAGCTGCACGATTCTGGATAAATTGAGAATCACGATTTTTTTGTCTCGAATTGAGATCACGATTCTCCCACGATTCTGAACTAAACAAAATAATGTGTGACAAAATATTATTGCTGCAGTCTATTTAAAAGTGTTTAATTAATTTGAATGAATTACTAAACATGTTTATATATAGATCTTCAACATATATTAAATACACCACTTTTTATATTAAAATTTAGAAAAATGGTTTGAATGAATGATTCATTGACTCACTCATAAATACTTCACTTGTTTTATTTATTAATGGATTAATCAGCTATTCTGAACAAATCTCTTGAATGAAAGATTCAATGTCAAATATATTTTTAACAGTCACTAGGTGGCAAAACAATGCAATCGACACATTATTTGAAGTGCCAGTTACTTTCAAAAGGGGATTAACTCTATTTTGATCGCTACCATAGACATCAATGACTACGTTCACATGCCCACGAATAATGTAAGGACTTAATCGCATTATGATGTTTGCATGTCAAGAGCAAAGCTCTTCACCCCGTTTACATGCAATTTCCATTATTCTTATTATTCGCGAGTTGTACTTTCATTTTTTTTTTTTTTTTTTTTTACTGCTTCACCTACCCCACTGCACAGCACAAATGATGTACTCAGAAAGAGCAGGTGTGTTACTGGCCGCTGTTTTAATTGATTTAAGTCTAATGCAACACACTTTTATATGGTTGTATTCCATGCTTTGGCGCCATAGAAATGTGACGCAATTAGTTTGCTTACGCTGCCGTCGCGTTCTGCTCGCCGTTTCTGGATGAGGGTAAGGAACAGAGACTGGTGGCAGCGAGTTGCGTTTTCCCGAGAAATGCGATGCTTTCTTCCCGCCATCGTTTCTAATCGGCGATATTACAAGTGTCGTGTCATTCATGTCACGAGCACATGCGCACTTTGGTCAGAGCGGCAATAGGCTACTCCGATTAAGGTGTTTACATGCCTGTATATTTCGATTAAAATCAATGTACGCCACCTATGTTAATACGATTATGCTTGCTTCGATTATGAGCTTAATCGCATTATTTAAATCAAAGTATTGCGTTTACATGAGATAAAGTTTAAATCGCAATATTGCCAAAATCTCATCGCATTAAGAGGGTGCATGTAAACGCTAATGTTTATATCTGAACTGCAAACTTTCATCCCAGTATTTCTGTGATAATATGAATGACTATAAGACACAAATAATACTGTGCAGTTGAAAAGACTGTTTGTGAAGCTGTTTCTTACCCAAACATGTTAAATGTCTGCTCTCTGTGTCAGTGGCAGCGAACGCAGATTTGAACATTGTATGATTTTTTCAAAGTTTTAAGACAAGGGCGAATCGTTGTCATTTAAAAATGGGATTGCTTGGGTGTTTGAATCGAGATCGCGATCTTTTAACGATTAATCGTGCAGCTCTAACATATACCTATATAACCTGTACATGGCTAACCTATTCAAAGAGTGAAATAACCATACATATACTTTCCATAAATACTTTACATGAAGACTTAGACATACTTGAATTTATATATGAAAGAACACATAGTTTAAAAACTGTCCTGTGTTTGTAGCAAGTGTAGCTCATTAGTCTTCTTCATGATAAGTTTTTGTTTGGTGTTTTCATCTTACATAATGAAGTGTTGTCTGCTGTATGAGAAATTTAACAAACTGTATTTGCTGTACTTGTGTTCATAATCCCACAGATAAAAATATGATTAAAATTAAGAGAACATTTGAGAACATTGCAAATTGTTGTTTTGTATGTGTGTTTGGAAAAATGGTATTTACATTTTTGTGAGTTGTGTAAAAACAAAGCTAGTTTTTCTAAAGATATAAACACTTTAATATACTATTTATTTTTCTTACAATAATCAAACATTGTTTAGAAAGATATGCATACTGTTAAAAAAAAAAAAAAAAGTAAGTAATTTGTTATTTGATCAATCAACCAAAAAATCAATTAAAAACACAAATTAGCTCAGATCTTCATTTTAATTCAAAAGGTCCAACTATTCCAAAACTTTACTCAAGCAAAAATTGCAAAAAGTGTGAGGCTGAGAATGTGCTTATAGTCGTGCAGATCTGTGGGCTGAGGTTTGCTCCTTGGGTGTCAAGTTCCACTAACTGTGTTATTTTTTTATTTTAGTGTGTAAAAAAAACTGTAAAGGAATTTACAGCTTAACAGCTTAATTTAATGTCTCTGTTTGGTAACGGATTGAGTGAATAATTGCATTGCCTTTAGTCATGGAACAAACACTGGGACAGGCATTTTAGCTTTAAACTATTTGCGACATTCTGTTCTTTTGTAAAAGGCAGTGAAAATTATTTTCTTTTTTTCTTTGGTGATTTCAGGGGTGTTGTTAAATTTCTTCTCAATAAAATAATGAAATTCTATCTTGTTTTTTATGGAAAATTTATTCCTCCTCTTCATTTGTCTTAAAGCAAAGCTTTTCTTTTTAAAACCCTACTAAAAAAAACATCCTAAGCTTTCCTGTAAATCACATGATCATAAGAAATTGATAAAAATTTTTATAGCTATTATCTAAAAGGTGGTGCAACATCATTATGTGACTTGGTTTTGATTAAACATTAACTTAACTAACGTTAACTAAAAATGTCTTTTGAACATATTTAAATTTGAAATATAGTTAAAATAATAATAATAATAATGTCCAATCAAGTCTAAGTTAATATTCTGTATTTGCTGGGTCTATCTACTATTTTGACTTTTTCTAAAAGAGCGTTTGATTCACACAAAATGTTACATGTATCATATTGAGACACTTATTTCAAAAAGCGACCAAAATAATTTAAATTTGTTAAATCATTTAGAAGATATATAGGCTATCAAGTATTTTTGGGGGACTGTGGACAGATTAATCATCAAAGAATCCAAAAAATATTGAATTACAGTTTTGGAGATGAGAGCAAAATATACAAGTGCTTATTATAGTGCCTATAAGACGGAGTAGAGTGAGTGTGAGTGTGTGTGTGTGTGTGGGGGTTGTTTTCTTGTAAATCATATGATCTTCAGAAGGCGGGTGTTCTCAGGGTATAAATACACCCTCTGTTGTCTAAATCTTCTCAGGTTTGACTGGGGAAAGAGCCACATTTAAAAGCAGAAGTTATTGTAAGTATGCATATTATGCAACTCTTTTCTACTTTATTTGAATTAAAATAAGTAATGTTACATTTTTAATTAGGGTAGTATCAAAGGTGGTAAATCACAAATCAAATGATCATTTTCATGTAGAATTTAGATCTACAGTATTATGTCATAAACTTTTCCGCCGCTGTTTTTATTCCAGTATGTTGTTTTTCACCTGTATCTGAATGTCAGTTTGCACTGAACTAATAAGGACTTTCAAACTGTAGTTCTGTATTTTCTACACTAAAATGATAGTACTTGATATACTGTAAATAATTTAAAAAATGTTTATGAATTATCTGGATGATCGAGATATTTGGTTGCAGATTAAAACACCTGCTATTTAATGATCTGATGTGAATTACTTTATTTTTGTTGGTAAAGATTAAGATTGTTAAGATTGGTATTTAATTTGCATTATAAACTCTTCAATGTCAGACATGTGGATACCCTATATTAAATATTTAGCATAATAACTAAGCGCTCTCTCCACCATCATCAGTTCTTAGAAAATAAGTTAACTTATATTTCATGTTCTTCAGCAGCATATTTCTTGGTTCTCTTAAGGGCTTCAACTAACCAAGCTTCAAATGGCAAATTCTCAACCGTTTTCTGAAAGGTAGGATATGCATGCAATGTCATTTTAATGCATTCCTGTTTTTAAAAGGATACTGATTGTATATTCAGTGTATATTTTAGAAATGCCTTTGTCAGCATCAGTGGTGGACAGCAACAAAGTATTTTTACTTCATTACTGTACTTAAGTACATTTTTCAAGTATCTGTACTTCACTGGAGTAATTTTATTAGTTTCTTAGGTGAGTACACTGTATGTACAGGTATGTGCACATACTGTAAAATAAAGGTCAGCCGGTGCACATACAATGTTAGTTGGATTTTTACATTATTATTTAGAAATAAAATAATTTTCTACTCCTGATTTTAGCCCTAATGCTCCATTTAAAAGCTCTTGCATCTTCTAATGATCAGTTGAGAGATTAGTATTTGTTTCTTAAAATGTACTAGCAAAAATAGTACAGAAATTAGTAAAAGGTGTGCAATACAACATACCACAAATCAGCAGCAACACAAACATCTGGATACATATTATTATTGTTTTTTGGTTTTTTTTAAAGCCTAATAATATACATACATGTTTTGCATAATAATATGTTTTTATGCAGGTATGATGAGTTGGATGCGCCCCTGAAAAATGAACTCAGTGAAATTCTTAGTAAGAGTAAATCAATTGTAGGACCCACTACAAGAATTATACTAAACACAACAGTCGTAACTGAAGGAGAGTTACTGAGGAAAGAGATCATTGGAGAGAAAAATGATTACAAACCTCGTAAGGTCATTCTGATGGTTGGAGAAACGGGTACAGGGAAGACCAGTCTCATCAATGCAATGATCAATTACATCCTGGGTGTTAGATGGGAACACAAGATTTGGCTGGAGGTAGCCGAGGTATCTGAAAACCAAACTGAGTCTCAGACAACAGCAGTGACTGTTTATGAGGTTTTTCCAAAGGGCAGTCCATTCTCTCTCACCATTATCGACACACCTGGGCAGGGTGACACACGTGGCCTTGACAAAGACAAACTCGTTCCTGAAATTTTGCAGCTGTTATTCAGATCTGAGGATGGCATTCATGACATTGATGCCGTGTGTCTCGTGCTGAAGGCAACAGATGCTCGGCTCCATGAAAGACAGCTGTATATTTTGGATGAAGTTCTGTCATTATTTGGAAAGGACATAGAAAACACATCACTATACTCATCACAAATGCTCATAAAACCGTTCGAAAAAGCCCTTGATTGCATCAAAGTAGCCAAAATTCCATGTGCAAAAACAACGAACGGTCAGCCTGTTTATTTTAAATTTAACAACTGTCAAAGTGATTCCTATGATGAGGAAGACAGAGAGAATTACAAAGACTTATGGGATAGTGGAATTGAAAACTTCCAGCAGTTCTTTGCCTATCTGAATGGGATACCCCCCAAAAGCTTAAACATGACTGAAGGTGTGCTTAGAGCCCGGAAACAGCTGGATGCCAATGTCAACAACTTAAAGGACAGAATCAAACTGGCAGAACTCAGAAAACAAGAGCTGGAGCAAACAAAAAACGCTTTACAGGACTGTGAAAATTACAGACAAAAACACAAGAACTTTGAATATGAAGTTGATGAACCCTACAAAGAATTGGTCAAGATAAACTCATCATGGTGGCACTTGACCACTCAGGCGACCCGCTGCACTGTCTGTGAGGAGAACTGTCACTATCCAGGATGCTGGTGGGTCAGTAATCTCTCAAAATGTAGTGTGATGACAAATGGTGAGTGCACAGTCTGTTCTAAGAATTGTTCCCACACTAAACATGAGAAAGATGATCAAATATATAAGATTAGGACAAAAAGGGTAAAAAAAACAGAAGAGGATCTGAAAAAGAAATATGAGAATGAATTTGCAGACAAAAAGAATTTAGAGGCCAAATTAGAAAATGAGATTAAACGGGAAGAGGCAGAGAAGATCAGGCTTGTGGAAGAGTGTTATCAGTGTTTCGAGAAATTAATGGAGACGGCATTAAAATCGACATCCATGTCCTCGATTCAACATCTGGACTTCATGATTGAGAAGATGAAAGAAACCGGGAAACAGGAAAGAGTTCTGAAACTTGAGGAACTTAAGAGAAGGGCACAGGAAGAAAATAAAGGATTGATTGGGAAATTATACCAACGAATGAACCCATGGAAATAATCTGCCAAATAAAGCAAATAACACGAAGAGAATAATGAAAAATTTGAAGTGAGCTTTACTGTCATTCCGCTGTATACGAATACATACAAGGAACGAAATGTAGTGCCTCACAGGACCACAGTGCTACAAATAAATATCTAAGCATATAATCTTTATAAATTTACATATTTACATATAACCTATGTAAACATATACTAGAGCTGCACGATTCTGGATAAATTGAGAATCACGATTTTTTTGTCTCGAATTGAGATCACGATTCTCCCACGATTCTGAACTAAACAAAATAATGTGTGACAAAATATTATTGCTGCAGTCTATTTAAAAGTGTTTAATTAATTTGAATGAATTACTAAACATGTTTATATATAGATCTTCAACATATATTAAATACACCACTTTTTATATTAAAATTTAGAAAAATGGTTTGAATGAATGATTCATTGACTCACTCATAAATACTTCACTTGTTTTATTTATTAATGGATTAATCAGCTATTCTGAACAAATCTCTTGAATGAAAGATTCAATGTCAAATATATTTTTAACAGTCACTATAGGTGGCAAAACAATGCAATCGACACATTATTTGAAGTGCCAGTTACTTTCAAAAGGGATTAACTCTATTTTGATCGCTACCATAGACATCAATGACTACGTTCACATGCCCACGAATAATGTAAGGACTTAATCGCATTATGATGTTTGCATGTCAAGAGCAAAGCTCTTCACTCCCGTTTACATGCAATTTCCATTATTCTTATTATTCGCGAGTAGTACTTTCATTTTTTTTTTTTTTTTTTTTTTTTACTGCTTCACCTACCCCACTGCACAGCACAAATGATGTACTCAGAAAGAGCAGGTGTGTTACTGGCTGTTTTAATTGATTTAAGTCTAATGCAACACACTTTTATATGGTTGTATTCCATGCTTTGGCGCCATAGAAATGTGACGCAATTAGTTTGCTTACGCTGCCGTCGCGTTCTGCTCGCCGTTTCTGGATGAGGGTAAGGAACAGAGACTGGTGGCAGCGAGTTGCGTTTTCCCGAGAAATGCGATGCTTTCTTCCCCGCCATCGTTTCTAATCGGCGTATTATTACAAGTGTCGTGTCATTCATGTCACGAGCACATGCGCACTTTGGTCAGAGCGGCAATAGGCTACTCCGATTAAGGTGTTTACATGCCTGTATATTTCGATTAAAATCAATGTACGCCACCTATGTTAATACGATTATGCTTGCTCCGATTATGAGCTTAATCGCATTATTTAAATCAAAGTATTGCGTTTACATGAGATAAAGTTTAAATCGCAATATTGCCAAAATCTCATCGCATTAAGAGGGTGCATGTAAACGCTAATGTTTATATCTGAACTGCAAACTTTCATCCCAGTATTTCTGTGATAATATGAATGACTATAAGACACAAATAATACTGTGCAGTTGAAAAGACTGTTTGTGAAGCTGTTTCTTACCCAAACATGTTAAATGTCTGCTCTCTGTGTCAGTGGCAGCGCGAACGCAGATTTGAACATTGTATGATTTTTTCAAAGTTTTAAGACAAGGCGAATCGTTGTCATTTAAAAATGGGATTGCTTGGGTGTTTGAATCGAGATCGCGATCTTTTAACGATTAATCGTGCAGCTCTAACATATACCTATATAACCTGTACATGGCTAACCTATTCAAAGAGTGAAATAACCATACATATACTTTCCATAAATACTTTACATGAAGACTTAGACATACTTGAATTTATATATGAAAGAACACATAGTTTAAAAACTGTCCTGTGTTTGTAGCAAGTGTAGCTCATTAGTCTTCTTCATGATAAGTTTTTGTTTGGTGTTTTCATCTTACATAATGAAGTGTTGTCTGCTGTATGAGAAATTTAACAAACTGTATTTGCTGTACTTGTGTTCATAATCCCACAGATAAAAATATGATTAAAATTAAGAGAACATTTGAGAACATTGCAAATTGTTGTTTTGTATGTGTGTTTGGAAAAATGGTATTTACATTTTTGTGAGTTGTGTAAAACAAAGCTAGTTTTTCTAAAGATATAAACACTTTAATATACTATTTATTTTTCTTACAATAATCAAACATTGTTTAGAAAGATATGCATACTGTTAAAAAAAAAAAAAAAAAAGTAAGTAATTTGTTATTTGATCAATCAACCAAAAAATCAATTAAAAACACAAATTAGCTCAGATCTTCATTTTAATTCAAAAGGTCCAACTATTCCAAAACTTTACTCAAGCAAAAATTGCAAAAGTGTGAGGCTGAGAATGTGCTTATAGTCGTGCAGATCTGTGGGCTGAGGTTTGCTCCTTGGGTGTCAAGTTCCACTAACTGTGTTATTTTTTTATTTTAGTGTGTAAAAAAAACTGTAAAGGAATTTACAGCTTAACAGCTTAATTTAATGTCTCTGTTTGGTAACGGATTGAGTGAATAATTGCATTGCCTTTAGTCATGGAACAAACACTGGGACAGGCATTTTAGCTTTAAACTATTTGCGACATTCTGTTCTTTTGTAAAAGGCAGTGAAAATTATTTTCTTTTTTCTTTGGTGATTTCAGGGTGTTGTTAAATTTCTTCTCAATAAAATAATGAAATTCTATCTTGTTTTTATGGAAAATTTATTCCTCCTCTTCATTTGTCTTAAAGCAAAGCTTTTTCTTTTTTTAAAACCCTACTAAAAAAAACATCCTAAGCTTTCCTGTAAATCACATGATCATAAGAAATTGATAAAAATTTTTATAGCTATTATCTAAAAGGTGGTGCAACATCATTATGTGACTTGGTTTTGATTAAACATTAACTTAACTAACGTTAACTAAAAATGTCTTTTGAACATATTTAAATTTGAAATATAGTTAAAATAATAATAATAATAATGTCCAATCAAGTCTAAGTTAATATTCTGTATTTGCTGGGTCTATCTACTATTTTGACTTTTTCTAAAAGAGCGTTTGATTCACACAAAATGTTACATGTATCATATTGAGACACTTATTTCAAAAAGCGACCAAAATAATTTAAATTTGTTAAATCATTTAGAAGATATATAGGCTATCAAGTATTTTTGGGGACTGTGGACAGATTAATCATCAAAGAATCCAAAAATATTGAATTACAGTTTTGGAGATGAGAGCAAAATATACAAGTGCTTATTATAGTGCCTATAAGACGGAGTAGAGTGAGTGTGAGTGTGTGTGTGTGTGTGTGTGTGTGTGTGTGTGGGGTTGTTTTCTTGTAAATCATATGATCTTCAGAAGGCGGGTGTTCTCAGGGTATAAATACACCCTCTGTTGTCTAAATCTTCTCAGGTTTGACTGGGGAAAGAGCCACATTTAAAAGCAGAAGTTATTGTAAGTATGCATATTATGCAACTCTTTTCTACTTTATTTGAATTAAAATAAGTAATGTTACATTTTAATTAGGGTAGTATCAAAGGTGGTAAATCACAAATCAAATGATCATTTTCATGTAGAATTTAGATCTACAGTATTATGTCATAAACTTTTCCGCCGCTGTTTTTATTCCAGTATGTTGTTTTTCACCTGTATCTGAATGTCAGTTTGCACTGAACTAATAAGGACTTTCAAACTGTAGTTCTGTATTTTCTACACTAAAATGATAGTACTTGATATACTGTAAATAATTTAAAAATGTTTATGAATTATCTGGATGATCGAGATATTTGGTTGCAGATTAAAACACCTGCTATTTAATGATCTGATGTGAATTACTTTATTTTTGTTGGTAAAGATTAAGATTGTTAAGATTGGTATTTAATTTGCATTATAAACTCTTCAATGTCAGACATGTGGATACCCTATATTAAATATTTAGCATAATAACTAAGCGCCTCTCTCCACCATCATCAGTTCTTAGAAAATAAGTTAACTTATATTTCATGTTCTTCAGCAGCATATTTCTTGGTTCTCTTAAGGGCTTCAACTAACCAAGCTTCAAATGGCAAATTCTCAACCGTTTTCTGAAAGGTAGGATATGCATGCAATGTCATTTTAATGCATTCCTGTTTTTAAAAGGATACTGATTGTATATTCAGTGTATATTTTAGAAATGCCTTTGTCAGCATCAGTGGTGGACAGCAACAAAGTATTTTTACTTCATTACTGTACTTAAGTACATTTTTCAAGTATCTGTACTTCACTGGAGTAATTTTATTAGTTTCTTAGGTGAGTACACTGTATGTACAGGTATGTGCACATACTGTAAAATAAAGGTCAGCCGGTGCACATACAATGTTAGTTGGATTTTTACATTATTATTTAGAAATAAAATAATTTTCTACTCCTGATTTTAGCCCTAATGCTCCATTTAAAAGCTCTTGCATCTTCTAATGATCAGTTGAGAGATTAGTATTTGTTTCTTAAAATGTACTAGCAAAATAGTACAGAAATTAGTAAAAGGTGTGCAATACAACATACCACAAATCAGCAGCAACACAAACATCTGGATACATATTATTATTGTTTTTGGTTTTTTAAAGCCTAATAATATACATACATGTTTTGCATAATAATATGTTTTATGCAGGTATGATGAGTTGGATGCGCCCTGAAAAATGAACTCAGTGAAATTCTTAGTAAGAGTAAATCAATTGTAGGACCCACTACAAGAATTATACTAAACACAACAGTCGTAACTGAAGGAGAGTTACTGAGGAAAGAGATCATTGAGAGAAAATGATTACAAACCTCGTAAGGTCATTCTGATGGTTGGAGAAACGGGTACAGGGAAGACCAGTCTCATCAATGCAATGATCAATTACATCCTGGGTGTTAGATGGGAACACAAGATTTGGCTGGAGGTAGCCGAGGTATCTGAAAACCAAACTGAGTCTCAGACAACAGCAGTGACTGTTTATGAGGTTTTTCCAAAGGGCAGTCCATTCTCTCTCACCATTATCGACACACCTGGGCAGGGTGACACACGTGGCCTTGACAAAGACAAACTCGTTCCTGAAATTTTGCAGCTGTTATTCAGATCTGAGGATGGCATTCATGACATTGATGCCGTGTGTCTCGTGCTGAAGGCAACAGATGCTCGGCTCCATGAAAGACAGCTGTATATTTTGGATGAAGTTCTGTCATTATTTGGAAAGGACATAGAAAACACATCACTATACTCATCACAAATGCTCATAAAACCGTTCGAAAAAGCCCTTGATTGCATCAAAGTAGCCAAAATTCCATGTGCAAAAACAACGAACGGTCAGCCTGTTTATTTTAAATTTAACAACTGTCAAAGTGATTCCTATGATGAGGAAGACAGAGAGAATTACAAAGACTTATGGGATAGTGGAATTGAAAACTTCCAGCAGTTCTTTGCCTATCTGAATGGGATACCCCCCAAAAGCTTAAACATGACTGAAGGTGTGCTTAGAGCCCGGAAACAGCTGGATGCCAATGTCAACAACTTAAAGGACAGAATCAAACTGCCTGAGAAGATCAGGCTTGTGGAAGAGTGTTACCAGTGTTTCGAGAAATTATTGGAGACGGCATTAAAATCGACATCCATGTCCTCGATTCAACATCTGGACTTCATGATTGAGAAGATGAAAGAAACCGGGAAACAGGAACGAGTTCTGAAACTTGAGGAACTTAAGAGAAGGGCACAGGAGAGAAAATAAAGGATTGATTGGGAAATTATACCAACGAATGAACCCATGGAAATAATCTGCCAAATAAAGCAAATAACACGAAGAGAATAATGAAAAATTTGAAGTGAGCTTTACTGTCATTCCGCTGTATACGAATACATACAAGGGAACGAAATGTAGTGCCTCACAGGACCACAGTGCTACAAAGAAATATAAAATATATAAGCTTTATTAATTTACATATGTAAACATATACCTATATAACCTGTACATGGCTAACCTATTCAAAGAGTGAACTATTATACATATACTTCCCATAAATACTTTACATGAAGACTTAGACATACTTGAATTTGTACATGAAAGAACACATTAGTTTCAAAACTGTTTTTTGTTTTGTTTTTATTCTTTTGTCTTCTTCATGATGTAATGTTTTTGTTTGGTGTTTTCATCTTTAATAGCTTTAATGTACTATTGAGTTTTATATTATTACTATCAATAAGAAACAAAGTCTCATCTTTCAAATTCTGTCCATCTTTTCAGGAAATTCAAACAATAAATGCCGCTTTGATGCTCTTTGATGTGGCACGACAGATCCCTGTATGGACGCCTTAGTTCAAATGGCAGCATGGAGAGCCAGTGAATGCAATCATCAGTTCCTCTTTTCTACCAGTTATAAAATTAAATTGATATGAATGAACATCTCATCAGTATTTAAACCGCTGTAAGATGTCAATAAAACAGCTTGCAAACAATGTCACCAGGAGTTAAATTGGGATTTGTTATGGGGGGGGGTATGGAGTTTGGAGTTTCTACAGACATCGGTCCCAAATCGTTGTATTTTAGAAAAATATTAAATGGCAAACTGTACGTGGCGCGGCATGATTTTGAAAAGCTGTTGTGTGCTAAGAATAGACTTGATAATTTATGATAATTTATTAATCATAACCTGCCAAATGGGTTAGTGATTTGATGTGGGTTACCCACCTGACTTCACTGGAGCTATAATAATCTATAATCTCTGAAAATATTGGCCTGACACTTTTGGGGGCTCTGTCAGCTAGCTATACTGTTGGCTAATCAAATCTACAACGGGCTTAGCTAACGTTACGTATTTAGATGGAAGAGCATGAGAAGAGAGAATAGTTGAGTTCACTCGTCACTGAGTTTAAGATGTTAAATTAGTTATCTTACCCAGTAAACGACCTGTGGCTCGCCATGATATGACCTCGCTCGCTCTTCTGTCAGACTGGCGGCGGCAGAGGCGGGGATTCTGGGGAAATATAGTGGGCATGGTCGACCTGTGACTTCAATCGAGTGTGACCAATAGAAAAAGGCCTTTCATCCTGGTGGGTAGAGACCGTACTTAAGACACAGCTTCACTCGCAAGCAAAACTTTTCAACTCGCAAACAAAAGTTTTAGACCTGCAAAAAAGACGGCAGAAAAGAGAGCAACATTTGTGGTTTCGTGATGAAAAGTGTTTGAAGTGCACAAAGAAAAATATGATTTTTCAAAGACTTACACGCACTGCAAATTATTTTGTTTTCAATTTCTTTATTTTTGAGCCATAAGAAGCCTTTTTTGCTAACTTTTAATTTTTAATTACAAAATAATTAATTTTTTTCTCAAACACAGTATGTTTGATTGAATAAAAAAAAGACACAAAATAAACTCCATACTTTTTCTATTCCTCTTGTTTTACAATAGTGCAAGCTAAAACATATACACACATAGTGTATTCGGAGACTCAAAGCACTGGGGTGGGGGACCAAGATCCTTTCCTCCTTAAGTCTTCCAAGGACACATAGTAATTCCCCCTACAAGGCTGGACCTATAGTCCTGTTACATACAGATATCAATATTTTACGTGTGGCATCGATGCATCGTATTGTCAGACATTGTATCGATCCATATCGATGAATCGTTACACCCTACTTATTAGTATGACTGAATTTGATAATTGAAGCTCAGAAGCAAAGACATTGCCTCCCCTTGGAATTGTAAGGTTCTATCTGACATTTTTGTCAAAATTGAGTTATTCACATATTCTTATTATGTGACGTTTTTTTAAGTTTTGTACATTTTAGGACTTTTTATTAAGAAAACAAAAAGGTTCTACCTACAAAGTCGAACTCTAACTTGGTTCTATAAGGTTCTATCTGTGAATCAGCCAATCAGCACTTCAAATGCTGAGAACCAATCAGGATCAACGTTCTTTGTCATGTCACTGGACTGCTCCATAACAGCAGGAAGGATTAAACATTAGACAACAATAATTACGTGTCTGCATAATCAATACGTGCAATTCACCTTTATTCCACAAAGTGGCACTGTTTACAACATAATGATGACATGAGTTTTCACTCATAATTAGCGCATGCATGAAACAAATAATCATCTGCAAAAATTGAACTGGCTTGAATGGCTTTACTGCAGAGCTACTGCACATAATGAAATATGAGTGTCACTGTCGTTTGATGGTGGATGTGGTGAATAGCGGTCAAAATGTTGTTTTTGAAGATGCTGAAAATGATAGTTTTGAGAATATATTGAGATCGTGAATATGAGCCAGATGCTGAACATACCCAGACAGCACACGACGCCTGGCCGACGCCGCCCAATATCGAAACGCCGGCCTCACTACCTGAAACATCTAATAAACATCGCCAGGCGAGGCCGATATAATTCGTCAGTGCTCTGTTTTCCAGCTCATCAGTCGTCGGCTCTGAGTCGGTTCACGACCGCAGGCCGATGCCGCGCTTTTCTGTTTGTGCGCGAGCCCAGTTATTCGTCTCTTAGCAACCCACAGAGAGAAGACACTCATCCCGGCGACATCTGTGCTTTCAGGTAAGATTTCACTTCAGCTAAATTACAAAAAAATACTACTTTGTTAACTCTGTGACACTTAAAAGGTACAGTATTGTTCAAAATAATAGCAGTACAATGTGACTAACCAGAATAATCAAGGTTTTTAGTAAATTTTTATTGCTACGTGGCAAACAAGTTACCAGTAGGTGCAGTAGATTCTCAGAAAATAAACAAGACCCAGCATTCATGATATGCACGCCTTAAGGCTGTGCAATTGGGCAATTAGTTGAAAGGGTGTGTTCAAAAAATAGCAGTGTCTGCCTTTGACTGTACAAACTCAAAACTATTTTTGTACAAACGTTTTTGTTTCTAGGATTTAGCAATCCTGTGAATCACTAAACTAATATTTAGTTGTAAAAAAAATGGGGGTCGATCTGCGAGTCATCTGTGTCACGTCACCTGTAGCGTTTTTCCCGTTGGCAAAGGAATGGCCCCGCCCTACTCTCCCTCTGATTGGCTTACCTTAATGTTCTTTCCTCAACCAACCAATCTCACTCCTGAAGCATAACTTTTAGACGCTGCAGGCAACTGTCCATATTTCCAGAGGCTACGTAAAACGTGTAGGAACAAGCTAACGGCAAGCAACTTATTTTTGAAATAATTGGGCTGTGTTGGTGGTTAGATTAGCCTGTTTGTAGCTAGCTAAATTAAGTCCGCTTGTGTTCCAGTATGGTTTTTACCGCGTGAGACTGCGTTTTTTTTTTGTTTTGCGTGAGGCTGCTGTTGCAATAGCTATGAAGATTGTAAGTTACTTTATCGCTACTTTAGTTCGCTACCCTTTGCAAACTGCTCCTCAGTCTCGACCTTAACATTTGTCTCACATATCAGTAAGATATTACTCTGACATGAAGTCGATTTGAGAACTGTTCGACCTACAAGTAAAGCATGCTGTTTAATGTACAGTAATGTTAGTATCACTCCGCTCAAGTGGAGGCAGCGCTAAGCCATAGCTAAGTGTCAGCCTGTAACAGCCTGTTTCAAGACGGAGAAACACCTCGCGTTTAGCTGTCAGCTGCTTCATAAATTCGAGTGCTGAAATGAAGATTTACAGTAGAGGTCTGCACGGGCTTTAAATTGAATCCCGAACCAGGCCCGTGCCCGACATCGTCTGACCCGACCCGACCGGCACAGTTAAATTTAGAGCCCGAACCCGAATTTTTTTTTTCCCCACAACGAATAGCCAATTTAACAAAAAAAAAAAAAGGATGCTGTATTTCACAATTGCATGCAACGGTCAGTAAGCAAATACATGTCAAGCAACAGATTCATCAAGGCTCGGCCACTTCACAAGGCAAAAGAAAAAAAACACTTAGGCCTAACAGTTATGAAAGTTTATGAACATCAGGTGCAGCGGTCACATAAATTCTGCCGAATTTTTGAATGATTGTATACGACAAGACTTTAATTCTTCCACCGTGCAAATTATGGTCATTTTCGTCAGTTAAGGCTCGTTAGAATTCGGCCTGCCTTAAATCAGACACAGAGATGTAGTGCGGTAAGATCGCGTTTATTTGAATTAATTAATCATTTATTTGAATTAGCGAGAGAGAGAGAGAGAGAGATGAAAGTTGCGTGTGTGAACCTGCGCCGGGGGGGGGGAATTGTGTTGTCACCTTTTTCACCCCTGACGAGTTTGCACCCCTGAATATACTGTGGCATGTGTAGTCCATTAAAATACATGTTTTAGCCAAGTATTCACACAACACATCTGATAACCTTGCACTCCAGTTATATGTCTGAATAATATGAACAGCAGCTATGCTAAACTTTCTTCTTTTGATTTCCTGTTTCGATCTTAGGATGCCCATCCCGAGGTTACTAGAGATGAAGCCAGCTCCAGTTTGGATCCAAACTCACTTGTGAAGATGCCAACGCTCACAAAGACTACAGATGACGGCAACTGTACATGGACACACAAAACAAATATTATCCTTACATTGCCTATAAGGGTAAGTTTGACGATTTTCAACCCGCTATTGTATTATTGCAACATCTGTAATATCTGTAAATGAACAATATTTACTCTTTCTCTGAGTTATATGGACCCTATTTGTCCCCTTTTATTTGTAAGCAGCACTTCGCAAGATGACGCAAAATGAAATGAGTTTTGACAAAATGACACAAACACTTTTGCAGCATCTAAATGAAAAAATGCTGTTTTGCATCAGTTTTGCTGACAAATACACTGGGTATCTTGGAGAAAGAATAAACATTGTTCTTTACATATGTTACCAACATTGTAACAATACAAAATGGACTGAAAATTGTTGAACTTACCCTTTAATAATGTTGAAGGATAATGTTTAACTGAACACAAAAATAGAGACTTTAAATAAAAATATTTTAGAATTTTTATCATGCTATTTAAAATTTTTAACTGCTTATTTATTGTTTGCCTGGTTTTTAATTTGTGTTTATGCAACTGTTGTATTATTGTAACTCAGTTTTTGCCATGAAGATAGCCTTCGATGCTGACAGCACAGAACACATGACTTGTTTTATGAACTACTGTCATATGGACATTATTTTGTTGCCAGAAGATGGTCTTCCCCAGTGAGTCTCAGTCACCTCTGGCTGATTAAAGGATGTTTTTAAATTGTAACCTTGAAATATGCATATTCTGTAAACCTACTTTGAAATGATAAGTATTGTGAAAAGTGCTATACTTATACAATATTTAACCATGGTTTTACTATAGTAAAACTGTAGCAAGCATGATTATAGTAACCATGTGTTTTTTTTATTTTTGAAACCATGGTTTCGATGTCATATTCTACTATAGTAATATTGTAGTAATACTTCAGTAAAACTGGTAACTATGACTATAGTAACCATAGTTTTTGAAATCATGGTTTTATTACTATGGTTTTACTGCAACAGTCATAGTTAAACCATGGTTACTGTAGTAAAACTATGGTAGATTTTATTTTTACTATGGTTTTACTACTTTAAATGCTATAGTAATGGTTATTTTTGTACTTACTATGGTTTTACTGCAACAGTCATAGTTAAACCATGGTGATTGTAGTAAAACTATGGTTGATTTTGAGTTTACTATGGTTTTACTGCAAATGCTGTGGTAAAATCATGGTTAATTTTCAAAAGACTACAAATAATCGTGAATTATCCGCTTTTGATCAAAACATCTGGTAAATGTAAATGTATTTGTATGTGTAATGTGTTAAATGAAAATATTAATAAAGTTGCAGCTGTTCTTGAGAGTGGTGTGTATTGTTTTATTATAAACCAGCGGCGGCAGCTGCAGGTGGTCCGTAACGATGAGCAAAACGCCGGTGAACCGCGTCCACGCAGAGCAGCCGGGATTTACAGATGCATCGTCCCAACATCGGCCGGAGGGCATATCCGATCAGAGGCCGACGTCGCGGCAACGTATTGCCGATTAGCAAACGATCCCTGAGCGACATCGTGCCGACGAAATTTTGTACATCGGGCCGACGTCGGCCAGACGTACGTGTGCTGTCTGGGATATATATATATGATCAGAATATTGACTGGCTATCGACTATAATGCACGCTCTGTATAATCCATTCACAATTGAAATAGTGACAACCGCATTTACCCAATTACAGGAGTCAATCTGCTGAAACGTTCTGCGAGTCACTTCTTAAACTGCTATGATTGAGATAATAGACTAATAGACTAGCAAGAGCAAAATTTAGCAGCTTCAACATTTAGATAAAAACTTAAAGCACTTTTTTCACGTTGTTTTTTGTTTAAAATAGACCTATATGATGTGACAGAAACCGTCCACTAAATAGCAGATGGCATATTTTTACATGTTATTTCCATTAATAAAGATTAGAAATGTACATTTTACATAAAATGTTGCCATTTTATACGAAAATATACAAAAGATAATATTTTTGATCATTTAAAAAAAAAGTACCCCCAAATGCTGCACAACTTTAAAGAAAAACTGTAACTATGGAGTGATATTACATGTATAAAAAGCAATTAAAAATTAACTTTGTGTATGACTGATATTGTAATTGTGGGTTACGTCTTCACCTTTTTCAGACCTGACCTGATAAATTCACATCCCTGATCATTACAAAGAACTTAAAGTTTTAATTGCAAAGGGAAACTGATAGATCTGCTATGTACCTCTGTCTTCTATTTTCAAGGGTAAGAATTCTTTATAAATCATCTTCTCACCCATATATCTTTATTTGGTGGAACACAAAAGGAGAGAGTGGCATTGTTACGGGGCTGACGAGACGTGAGATGTGCGGATCCATCTGCAGACTTTTATTGACAAGAGACGTGGTCATAACAGGCAGGGTCAAACAGGTATCACATGGGCGAGACAAAGAGTAAACAGAGACAAGCGTGGGTCGACGATCGGCGAACAGTATCCAAAGGGGCGAGACAGGAGAGGTAATCCAAAACGTCAGCGATTGTCCAGGCAGGGGAAAACACAATCCGACAAAGGCAAGGCTAGGCGAGGCAAGACAAGACTAGAAAACTAACGGGGCTCTGTAGGGCAGCAATAATGCATACAATACTCGGCAGTGACGGAAGGAAAGTCCAGGGTTGAAATAGAGTGTGTGATTAGTGAGAGCTGTGTGTGCACAATCAGTGCAATTGTAATATGTGACAGCTGTGTGATCTGTGCGATGGATGATGGGAAATGTAGTAGATGGTGAAGTGCAACAGTAATGTGATCAGTGCAATGAATACTGTGGTGAGTGAGTGACCTCTGGTGGTGAGTGAATGGAAGTACAGACCAGATTCGTGACAGAGCCCCAAAGAGCGGCTTCCAGATGCTCCACACAGTCTATAATCCAGGAGGGAGGTGGAGCGGAGGCGGAACAGGGGGAGGGATGGAGGGCCAGGTCCCTGTGGAAGTGGAGTGACCGGGGACCAAGACAGAGCCGGCAGAGCAGGAAGCCAGGGCAGAGTGGACGGGACTGGAGCCCACCAGGGCGGAGCAGAAGACCACCAGAGCCAGACAGCAGACCACCACGGCGGCGCAGACGGAACAGGTGGAGCAGACGGACCCGAAGACCACCACGGTGGAGCAGATAGATCAGGAGCCCACCACGACGGATCAGGAACCCACAGCAGAGCCTGGGACCTAGGGAGAACAGAGACATAAAAAGGAGAGAGAACATGCACGGACCCAAGGACCGAGGCAGGGAACACAGAAAGTTCATAATTAGTCTCCATAGCCTTGACAGGACAGAACGAGAGTTCATTGACGGCCTCTATAGCCGTGACAGGACAGAACGAGAGTTCATTGACGGCCTCCATAGCCGTGACAGGACAGAGCGAGAGTTCACCGACGGATACCGCTGACACCTCTGGAGGTTCTGCAGCAGTTGCCGCCACCTCTGGAGGTTCTACAGCAGTAAACTCAGGACACAAGGAGAGTTTAGTAACGGTCTCTTCGACCGCAACACAACAGGTTGAGAGTACATTACTGAGCGCCACCACCATACAAGGGGCTGAGGTGAGCCCTGCCGCTTCTGGAGGTTCTGCAGCATGTGCCACCACCTCTGGAGAAGCTGTGGTAGCAGTGCTGCGGTGGTGTACGCCGCCCAAACACAACATAAAGCGATCCCCATCATGGGAAGCACTTCAGACAGGGGAATCAGTTCAGGAACAGGAGGGCTAGAGTGAGTGGGTTTGGGGACACCAGCGGTGAATCCCTCACACTGGATATCAGACTGGGATAATGAAAGACTGACCTTGATGATCTGGGTGTGTCAGCCCGGACGTGACCCGACTCTGGAAGGTCAGCTGGGACTCTGGACGAGCAGCTGGGACTCTGGACGAGCAGCTGGGACTTGACTTAGCTCATGAAGATCAGCTGCGTCTTGGCTTGATTCGTGAAGATCAGCTGTGTATTGGATTGACTCGTGAAGATCAGCTGCGTCTTGGCTTGATTCGTGAAGATCAGCTGTGTATTGGATTGACTCGTGAAGATCAGCTGCAACTTGGCTTGACTCCCGAAGAGAAGCTGTGACTTGGCTTAACTGGCTGGCAGCAAGAACATGACGGGGTGTTGTTGTGGCCGCCATTTTGTGAACGGGCTCCACTGTCACCACCATCTTGTGAGCGTGCTCCTGCGCGGTTGCGATCACACAATTGAGTGCGGTGTCGCGTTCCTCCGTGACACCCACAGTGAACGATGAACCCACAGTCAATAGAGCATGATCCATAATATCCCTTAGAGACGAACGGGGACCTTCAAGGGTTAATAATGATTTGAGCGGCTGGTTAATGCCTTCACAAAAGAAATCTATGAGCACACAGTCCGGCAGATCAGAAAAATATGCGAGCTCCAAGTACTCCTGTATATAATCCTCGAGCGATCGCAAGCCCTGCTCGAGGGTTAATAACAGTCTCGCAGTGTCCATACCTGGCCAATATCCGCATGAAAAGCCGCTGGATCCTTGTGCGGCCGAGTATTCTGTTACAGGGCTGACGAGACGTGAGACGTGCGGATCCATCTGCAGACTTTTATTGAGCAGAGACGTGGTCATAACAGGCAGGGTCAAACAGTGACAAACAGGTATCACATGGGCGAGACAAAGAGTAAACAGAGACAAGCGTTGGTCGACGATCGGCGAACAGTATCCAAAGGGGCGAGACAGGAGAGGTAATCCGAAACGTCAGCGATAGTCCAGGCAGGGGAAAACACAATCCGACAAAGGCAAGGCTAGGCTAGGCTAGGCTAGGCAAGACAAGACTAGAAAACTAACGGGGCTCTGTAGGGCAGCGATAATGCATACAATACTCGGCAGTGAAGGAAGGAAAGTCCAGGGTTGAAATAGAGTGTGTGATTAGTGAGAGCTGTGTGTGCAATCAGTGCAATTGTAATATGTGACAGCTGTGTGATCTGTGCGATGGATGATGGGAAATGTAGTAGATGGTGAAGTGCAACAGTAATGTGATCAGTGCAATGAATACTGTGGTGAGTGAGTGACCTCTGGTGGTGAGTGAATGGAAGTACAGACCAGATTCGTGACAGGCATAGTCTCAGTCACCATTAATTTATTTTATTTTATAGAAAAGAATCAATGATAGTGAAGGGTGCCTGAGGCTGTCAGTCTCTTAATGTTCTGCCTTACATCTCCTTTTGTGCCCCACTGAAAATAAGTCAAGCACATTTGGTATAAAATAACATATGTTTAGTATTTTTATTTGTAACTTGACACTATTTAAATTTGCCTATAATTTACTTAATACCTCTTTGTGTGTATTTGATTGTAAATGCATGTTCTGTGTATATGTTATATGGTTTGTGCTCTAATCATGTATTTGTAACTGTTTATAAACTGTATTGTATAAATAATAAAGAAATTATGACTGAATGTGATGTGTTTAATATATTATTAATAAATTATTACATAATACAGGCTAATTTATCTATGAAGTATGTGAGATTTTTAAAAGAGACAGAAAAAGTTTATTGTATAACGTCGGTTTACCAACTGAAATCAACATCGTTTCAACGTTAGTGAAGCAAACCAATTAGCCTTTTTCACACTTCCGGGTTTTGTGTTTCCGGCGTTCGCCAACGCAGAGTAAAGTTACTTCCGGTAACAATGGCAGAGTCTAAGGGCGAATTCCAAACGGCTTTTTTGCGCCCTTGAAGGGCACTTCGGGAAGGGGACGCCATTTGTAGGGACGTTCCAAACGAAAGTGAGCAACTTAATCCCTTCACGAAGTGCCCTTCCAGAAGTCCGTTAGTGAAGGGAACATGCGATGGTCACTTCACGGAAGTGATTTCCGTTTGTGATCATGTGATCTTCACTTAGGAGATCTTGCGATGCATTTTAAAGCAAAGTTGGGGTTTATTTTGACTTTACATACAAACGTAAGTAGAATAAGCTAATTAAAATTTTCTTTATTTTTATGTAATACAAAATATTTTCGTCAGTGATCAAAATATGATTTAAGACTGTATTGTTAGCAAGTTTAAGCAAGTTTAGTTTGAAAAAGTTTAATAGTAAATAAGACAGTTAGACAATATTTGAATAAAATAATAACAGTAAGAAGAAATATTTATTTGCAACAGTTGTTGGAGCGCTGAATGCTGCACCAAGGACTATAGAATACTTTGGCTGCATGCAAGCGCAGCGTTGTCAAGGTAACATTTTGTCCGTCATTCCCTTCACCAAGGGAGTTCCAAACGCTTATAGGAGACAGTAATGCCCTACACCCTTTAAAGAACACACTTCAAAGGGAGTAGGGCATAGGGCTGCTCACTTCTGTTTGGAATTCGCCCTAAGAATAAGTGTTGCTGTAGCGTCCCTCAGTGCACCAATTCTAAACAAAAACAGCCATATTTGAGTTTTCACGGGTTTCCTTTAAACGAAGACCAAAAAAGGAAATGGGTCGTCACTATTAGACGGGAGGAAGGGTCTACGTTCGTAATTCGGAGAGGTAGCAGATATGTCTGTAGTCAGCATTTTACCGCTACCGATTACGTTCCGGGAAGTTCGCGGCTGAAAGTTGGTGCCATTCCCATTCATTTCCCTGTTACAACAATTTCCATGTACCCCCTCAAAGGCTGTCAGCTTTTGAGAGAACTGCTGTTCGACTTGGCGTGGATGTACATGTCCAGGAGCAGCCGGCAGTCTTAGAGGATGCACCCAATGAATCCATTCATGTTGAGGAACATGATTACGTGGCACGCCCACCTGCCGGTATGCACTTATGCTAACTTTTGCTTATTGGTGATTGTGTAATTGCAGGTACATTTGGTGTCCAAAGTCATTTTTTCAGCTTTTTCAAATAGTTATATTATTAATTGTTTTAATAATTTTCTACTCATTGTCATTGATCACAGGATGTAAAAGGCCATAACAATATACTATTTTCTGGAAATAGTGTCTTATATAGCTGAAAATCATGATTTCTTGGACACCAAATGACCACCCTTATGTCTTTGGTGCTAACAGTGTGCTGTGACGTGAAATATAAAAATAGTGTGATAAGTTGCTAACTATATTTTTTTACATTTTTATAGGTGCATTAGGCTCTGCAGTACATTAAAGAGCTGGAGTCGAGGTTGCAGAAAATGTCACTGGAGAAACAAACAATAATGAACAGATTTTGTGTTTCTGATCAAACAATCAGATATTACACAAAGTTTCCCTCACAAGAAGTTTTCCAGGTGTTCTGGGAGTCTATTTGTCTATCTGCCAGCAATCTGGTGTACTGGACCAAGGCACAGAGGATGGGGCAGGAAGCATTCCAAAGCCCCAGCCCTGCACGGAAGATCCAGCTCATAGATGAACTGTTCATCTACTGCTGTCGGGTAGCTGCTGGACTGAGGGAACAAGTTATCGCTGACATTTTTGGGGTAACCGTGGCCACGGTGAGCAGGACCATTATCACCTGGGCTAATTACCTGTTCTTCGTGTTGGGGTCAGTACCCATTTGGATGTCCAGGCAACAAATAGGCTCCTCCATGCCAGAGAATTAGCGTTTGTTCAGTCCAAATCTGCATCCTGGACTGCACAGAAATCCGCTGTGAAAGCCCTACATCGCTGACACTCCACTCTGAGATCTTCTCCAGTTACAAGAGTACTACAACATTCAAAGGTCTGGTTGGGGTAGCTCCGTGTGGTGCAGTGACTTTCATCTCCCAGCTTTACACTGGTTCAATCTCTAAAAAGAAATCACAAAGAAATCCGGCATTTTGGACCTGCTTGAGCCTGGAGATGTGGTCATGGCAGACAAGGGGTTCACTATTGAAGATATGCTCTCCAGTGTTGGCGCTAGACTGATCATTCCACCTTTCAAATGTGCCAAGCAGTTCAGCAAACAGGACTGTGAAAAAACACAGTCCATTGCACACCTCAGAATTCTGGTGGAAAGGGTAATTCGAAGTAGGGCTGCACGATATATCACATGAGATATTTATTGCGCATCTTGTCAGTAAAGCCGGTTCTGTAATCAGCGGCAATTTCCATCACGTGCGTGATTTCGCATGGAGCTGCATTTACCACACAGAGCCGTTGTTCACTGACGAGCTGCGCAAATTCACGTTCATTATCAGCGTGGTTTTTTTTTAATAATTCATGAAAAAATAAATGTGTGAACTCAGTTCTGGTGTTCATTGTTATTTCTCACACCGTATTAAATGTAAATATATACAATTAGTAAACGTGTATGCATATCATATACATTACAGAAGATCACAAAACCATGTATTCACCTTGGTATGTACATATTTACATCTAATTAACAGCAAGTACTATACAGGTGCTGGTCATATAATTAGAATATCATCAAAAAGTTTATTTATTTCACTAATTCCATTCAAAAAGTGAAACTTGTATGTTATATTCATTCATTACACACAGACTGATATATTTCAAATGGTTATTTCTTCTAATTTTGATGATTAGAGCTTACAGCTCATGAAAGTCAAAAATCAGTATCTTAAAATATTAGAATATTTACATTTGAGTTTGAATAAATGACCATCCCTACAGTATAAATTCCGGGTATCTCTTGTTCTTTGAAACCACAATAATGGGGAAGACTGCTGACTTGGCAGTGATCCAGAAGACGAACATTGACACCTCCACAAAGAGGGTAAGTCACAGAAGGTCATTACTGAAAGGTGTGGCTGTTTACAGAGTGCTGTATCAAAGCATATTAAATGCAAAGTTGACTGGAAGGAAGAATTTGGGTAGGAAAAGGTGCACAAGCAACAGGGATGACCGCAAGCTTGAGAATACAGTCAAGCAAAGCCGATTCAAACACTTGGGAGAGCTTCACAAGGAGAGAACTGAAGCTGGAGTCAGTGCATCAAGAGTCACCACGCCAGACGCCTTCAGGAAAAGGGCTACCAAGCCACTTCTGAACCAGAGACAACGCCAGAAGCATCTTACCTGGGCTGTGGAGAAAAGAACTGGACTGTTGCTCAGTGGTCCAAAGTCCTCTTTTCAGATGAAAGTAAATTTTACATTTCATTTGGAAATCAAGGTCCCAGAGTCTGAAGGAAGAGTGGAGAGGCACAGAATCCATGTTGCTTGAAGTCCAGTGTGAAGTTTCCACAGTCAGTGATGATTTGGGCTGCCATGTCATCTGCTGGTGTTGGTCCACTGTGTTTTCTGATGTCCACAGTCAACGCAGCCATCTACCAGGAAATTTTAGAGCACTTCATGCTTCCTTCTGTTGACAAGCTTTATGGAGATGCTGATTTCATTTTCCAGCAGGACTTGGCACCTGCCCACACTGCCAAAGGTACCAAAAGCTGGTTCAATGACCATAGTGTTACTGTGCTTGATTGGCCAGCAAATTCGCTTGACCTGAACCCCATAGAGAATCTATGGGGTATTGTCAAGAGGAAGATGAGAGACACCAGACCCAACAATGCAGATCAGCTGAAGACCACTATCAGAGCAACCTGGGCTCTCATAACACCTGAGCAGTGCCACAGACTGATCGACTCCATGCCACGCCGCATTGCTGCAGTAATTCAGGCAAAAGGAGCCCCAACTAAGTATTGAGTGCAGTACATGCTCATACTTTTCATTTTCATACTTTTCAGTTGGCCAAGATTTCTAAAAATCCTTTCTTTGTATTGGTCTTAAGTAATATTCTAATATTTTGAGATACTGATTTTTGACTTTCATGAGCTGTAAGCACTAATAATCAAAATTAAAAGAAATAAACATTTGAAATATATCAGTCTGTGTGTAATGAATGAATATAATATACAAGTTTCACTTTTTGAATGGAATTAGTGAAATAAATCAATTTTTTGATGATATTCTAATTATATGACCAGCACCTGTATATTTAATGTTATAATTTGTGATGTATCTAATATGTTACAAAAGTTCTACTACAAAATATGCTACATACTACTCAACTACATAAAGTATATATTACTATTAATGCAAGAAAAAATCTAAAGTTCATTCTATAATATTGTGAAATCTGATTTTGTGTCAGTCACAAAGTCACACCAATGTAGACCAGTAACTGCAAGCTGGCCTTGAACCTGCCAGTAGTACTTATGGGTCTCTTTGAGCTTGGCTTGTCCTCTTTGAATTTTCATAAATGGAACCTGAGCAATGTTGTCAGCAGATGTGCTTTTTACCTCCACTAGTCCAAATTGGAATGTTTCAGATGGATCGTGCACTCGTCCGTCTGGACTAGCTCCCAGATGTGGTGCTTCTGGGTTGATAATGAAGCCACATGGTAGGACACGAATACTGGCTGTCTCAGAATATTTTCTCAAAATATCTGGCTCAAGTTCAAGGCCACGTTTCATGGCACTTGTCTGCCTTGCAGTGTTGGACAGTAACTAGTTACAAGTAATTTAGTTACTGTAATATTATTACTTTTTGCAGTAACTAGTAGTGTAACTAATTACTAATAAGATTTCAGTAATATTACAGTTACCATCCATAAAACAGCTTAGTTACTTTTGATGCCTCAACCCCACTGATTTAAAATCCAACAATCAAATAATTCCTAGATTTATTTTCATAATTTTCACGACTCGCACATGCATGTGATGTCCCCAGTGCAGCAGGCAAGCTTGGAATATGGAAAAGCATACATTCAGCAGATAGAAATATCTATTGTAAATAATGTATATAATCCTCGAGCGATCGCAAGCCCTGCTCGAGGGTTAATAACAGTCTCGCAGTGTCCATACCTGGCCAATATCCGCATGAAAAGCCGCTGGATCCTTGTGCGGCCGAGTATTCTGTTACAGGGCTGACGAGACGTGAGACGTGCGGATCCATCTGCAGACTTTTATTGAGCAGAGACGTGGTCATAACAGGCACGTAATAAATATTATATTGATTTTGTCAGGAGAAAATATGATCTGAACATTGTGGTGTAAGTTGTGGCTGTACTTTATTCTGGCTGTACTTTATTCTGGCATCCCACACATCCCTCTGATCAGCATGTGGTACATTATATTACTATAATAAAAAATATTTTTGGAAAATTAAACAATTTCTTACAAATTTATGTGATTTGATAAAATACATTATGAAATATAAACGTATATGGGTAATGGAGAAATTACAATGAGCTTCAAGCTACACATGACAATTAATGAGATTAATACAGGTTACGTTCCCTTTCCCCAGTCTAGGGTCGGGGAGTGGGAGTAACAGGTTTAACGAAAACTTATAAGAAAGAAATTAATAAAATGAGGAGGAGTCACCCCAGTCCTCTGCCCCAGAAATGTGACAACCACTTAGCTTTGACAAACTTAATTTATTTAGAAAGCAAAGATCATGGGAACAATAAATGTCTTCAGGAGAGGGCCTGGCCAAAATAAACAAAACAACAGATAGCTAACAGGAGGAGTACTAAATAACCTATGGGTAAAAGAAAAGAAATCAACAACAAAAGCTTTCCTCTACTCCCTCACTAACCAAAAACACAGGAATAAACAGGAGCACCAACATAAAATGGCACCCTCTCCCTACAGTTTCCCACTTAATCATAAAGCAAATAAACAAAGAAAATTACAATACCTTCTAATACCTTAACACAGAATTTAAGTAAAAGTAGACACTACCTGTCTAGTATCAGCCCAACAGGAATACACTTATAACAAACAAGAGCTATTCAAAAGAGAAATGTTCAAAGTTTGCACCACACTCAACAGTCAAAGGTTGAAACAACACCCAGCACAATTCTGGAGCAGGGGAGGAATGAACCTTCTCCAGCAGCGTTCACTCTGTTCTTGTAGCAGCACACTCCACAGCACACTCTGATGATTACCACCTGTGGGCAATTACGACTGCCAAGCAAGCAGAGAGTGAGAGAGAGAGAGAGAGAGAGAGAGAGAGGGAGAGAGCACACAGGGGAACATAACCACACCCAAAGGGGCGGGAACACACACACACACACACACTTCAACCATGAGTTTTTATATACAGTTGTGGCCAAAAGTTTTGAAAATGACACAAATATACATTTTCACAAAGTCTGCTGCTTCAGTGTTTTTAGATCTTTTTGACAGATGTTACTATGGTATACTAAAGTATAATTATTTGTATTTCATAAGTGTCAAAGGCTTTTATTGACAATTACATTAGGTTTATGCAAAGACTCAATGTTTGCAGTGTTGATCCTTCTTTTTCAAGACCTCTGCACTCCGCCCTGGCATGCTGTCAATCAACTTCTGGGCCACATCCTGACTGATGGCAGCCCATTCTTGGATAATCAATGCTTGAGTTTGTCAGAATTAGTGGGTTTTGTTTGTCCACCCTCCTCTTGAGGATTGACCACAAATTCTCAATGGGATTAAGGTCTGGGGAATTTCCTGGCCATGGACCAAAAATGTTGATGTTTTGTTCCCGAGCCACTTAGTTATCACTTTTGCCTTATGGCAAGGTGCTCCTTCATGTTGGAAAAGGCATTGTTCATCATTAAACTGTTCTTGGATGGTTGGGAGAAGTTGCTCTTGGAGAATGTTTTGTGTCATTCTCAAAACTTTTGTCTTCTAAAGTTGATTCAGCTGGGATCGAGGCACCTGCAGTGCAGAGCTTGCTCAGGAATGGCAGCAGGCAGGTGTGAGTGCATCTGCGTGCACAGTGAGGTGAGGACTTTTGGATGATGGCCTGGTGTCAAGAAGGGCAGCAAAGAAGCCACTTCTCCAGGAAAAACATCAGGGACAGATTGATCTTCTGCAGAAAGTATCGTGAATGGACTGCTGAGGACTGGGGCAAAGTCATATTCTCCGATGAAGCCCCTTTCCGATTGTTTGGGGCATCTGGAAAAAGGCTTGTCAGGAGAAGAAAAGGTGAGCGCTACCATCAGTCCTGTGTCATGCCAACAGTAAAGCATCCTGAGACCATTCATGTGTGGGGTTGCTTCTCATCCAAGGGAGTGGGCTCACTCACAATTCTGCCCAAAAACACAGCCATGAATAAAGAATGGTACCAAAACACCCTCCAACAGCAACTTCTTCCAACAATCCAACAACAGTTTGGTGAAGAACAATGCATTTTCCAGCACGATGGAGCACCGTGCCATAAGGCAAAAGTGATAACTAAGTGGCTCGGGGACCAGAACGTTGAAATTTTGGGTCCATGGCCTGAAACTCCCAGATCTTAATCCCATTGAGAACTTGTGGTCAATCCTCAAGAGGCGGGTGGACAAACAAAAACCCACTAATTCTGACAAACTCCAAGAAGTGATTATGAAAGAATCAGTTGCTATCAGTCAGGATTTGGCCCAGAAGTTGGTTGAGAGCATGCCCAGTCGAATTGCAGAGGTCCTGAATAAGAACGGCCAACACTGCAAATACTGACTCTTTGTATAAATGTCATGTAATTGTTGATAAAAGCCTTTGAAATGTATGAAGTGCTTGTAATTATATTTCAGTACATCACAGAAACAACTGAAACAAATATCTAAAAGCAGTTTAGCAGCAAACTTTGTGAAAACTAATATTTATGTAATTCTCAAAACTTTTGGCCACGACTGTACATACATCCTAGGGATGTAACATACAACACTTCTACTTGAATGTCACTATCAATCACTATTGAGTGTTTGTAATCACTTCTGACTGCGATCCAATGTGGATTTTGGTCAAATAATGAGGCAGAAATGTGTTGTTAGTAACATTCTAGAAGAATTTAATGTGAAAGATACACCGTTACAACTTCTGTGGGGCGTGAAGAAAAAGTAATGTAACTAGTAGTGTAGCTAATTACTGGTGCCAGAAAGTAATAAGTAAAGTAACAATATTAATTTTGAAAGGAGTAACTAGTAATGAGTAATATATTACATTCTCTAAGTAACTAGCCCAACACTGCTGCCTTGTGCCCTTAATGATTCTTGCTGCCAATGACTGACTAGCTGAATCCCCAACCACATGACAAACCTCCCGGAACCTGCTTGCAGTAACCCTTGATTGCCGAATTTGTCCCCAAGCAGTACATTTTGACTGTAGTCTTGTGGCCTTTTCAATCTGGCAAACTGAACTCTGGGTAACTTTTATAGACTCCAGATGAAGTGCTTGATGGTGTGTGGGCACAAATTTAAAGTTACAGCTAAACGGATAACCAAGCACAGGTAGTGGGGGAAAATTAACATTAGGAACACCTGCAGCTATAGGGGGACATTGGTATGAAAGTGGACTGCCACGAGGTACAGGACCGAATTGTGAGGGGACCAACTCCACTTTTGACATGCCCTCAAGTATGTGTGCCAGCAAAGGCCTGGGATTCATCTGACTCAGTTTTGCACCAGAAGCCTAGACATCAGGATCTGGAAGGGGACCTAAAGATATGAACACAAATTAGCAGTCATTAAGACACACACACACACACACACACAGTTGTGAATTACCTGTGTAAGCCTTGTATAGGGTAGACTTGATTCCAGTCTTCCCAACTGATTTTGGTTTCAGGACGTGAAGTTCACTCACTGCCTCTGGATGGACTCCCTTAGTATAAAACAAACAAATGCAGTGTTAAAACGAACAGCAATAGTTAACAGCTGTTTATTGATCTTGGGTGATTTTCATTTATATATTTGTTACTTAATCTGCACTCTTGTTCATTATTAGTCTACAATGTTTAAATGTTTACATATACTTTCTTTGAGTTAATAGTGTTCTTGCCAAGTGCAGAAGAGAAAAATACATGCCTGTGTTCTTGGACGATGCCATCTCTGTGGCACACTTGTGCAGGCCAGTGGTGGTGGGACGGTTTGTAAATTAAGCCGCACATAGTGGGCCGTCTGATACAAAAGTGCTGTCAGATGGTTGCACAATCCTTTACCAGCTGCACAGATAGGCAGAAACACTAACGACCTCTTCCGATTTCAATGCCATCTGTTTGAGAAGACAATTGTTTAGCTAATGAATTGTAATTCTGTGCTGTGAGCTACATTAAATGCTTTTAATTGAAAGCTGCAAACAGCAGCAAAAGCAAAAAATATAGATATAGTCTGCAACCGCAGCAGATTTAAAAGACAATTAAAAACCCAAAAAAAAGAAAGAAAACGTTACGACAGGTGAAGTTGAAAGAAAGGGAAATTAAAAACTGCAACCGCAATTATTTTAACTAAAGTGGAATATTAACTAAAACTTGCTATCAGAACAATAATAGCTGATCTAATGAACTCATAAGCCAACAGGCATATTAACGTTACATATAACCTCAAGTGTGTGGAGCTCCTCATCTTTCCTCATAGAACGATAACACCTAGCTCTCACTACCACCTTCTGATCAACAACATTTGAGACTGAACACATAGGAAATGGTTAGCATTCATACTGTTGCAAGTGCTAGCACCAGCTAGTTGTTGTCAACTTACCTTAATAATTGTGTATAAACTTCTCGACAAAGAATTTATAGCCCTTGCTCAGCCTTGCTTCTTTAGTTGTTGAATGCCGTCCAACTATTCTTTCAACATCCTCGAACTTGAGTCGCGGCAGCACCGAGAGAGAAGCAGTGAAATAACGCTCCATGGAAACGCCGTAGTTTCAGCTGCGGCGGAAATAAGTTTATCCTGTGTGACGTAGTTTCCGGTTACGTGTGAAAAAGGCTTATTGGATCGATTTTATGTTGAATACGTGTTGATTCTATGACGTCGTTTCAACCAACCTAAAATCAACGTCGATTCAACGTTGGGCAAGTAAACCAATTGCGTCGATTTTCCGTTAGATTTGAATGGAGCGCCTGACGTTGGATCAACACCCCGATGAGCAAACTGATGCCAGATCGACGTCGGAGATCAACGTCGTTTCGACGCCACGAGAAACATTGAGTCTACGTTAGGCTTGTTTGAGATGCCAATTTGATTGACAATTTGTGAGTGACAGCTGATGGATAGTATCCTTTAGCGGGTTTTATGAGGAGGAGAACAGAGGTAAATGAAGGAATCACGGTAAGCACACCTCAAACAAGCACAGCTAGTATTTACAGGCAATTTTTTTTAGCATCTAATATTTCTCAGGGTGGTACAAAATGAAAAATAGTAGTTAAGATTTCAAAAGATGTGCTTCAAGAACTCCTCAGCTTTTTAGCAGTGCACTATCCATAAAAAACCTTCAGTTTACTTTTTTTTTTTTTTACAGTGTAAAATACAACTAAAGAAGTTCATGCCAATGTATTAAATTGTAACAGTAATTATATTGTCACATAGTCAATTCCTTACATATGGTATATTGTAATTTCGCAAAATTATCCTGCGTATTAGTATAAATTATGGTCAATATATTACATTTTTACATATAAGGAAATGTACTATAATATTCACATGAGTTACTTTCATTATTATCATCACTTTAATTCAGTTGAGTTGTTTCTGCAATACAAAGTATTGAGTTGAAACTCAAGTTCTTCATGCAATAGCATGACCAGTTCTTCTAGAAATGGACCTCAGGAAATATTAATGCTGAGAAATACATTTTGAATTTATTTTATAGAATTTCATGAATATTACATGTAAACATAAGCTACGTAGCACTTGTTGAAAACTTTTAATTGTAAAAAGAACACCTTGCTAAATTCATAAAATAAAATGCTGACTTTGATCCTTTCATTGAATATTAAAAAAAAAGAGTGAAAAAATGTATTCAAACTTCCCATCCACACATATTGACATTTCAGTGTAATTTAATGATTACAAGAAGGTTAATTTTTTTTAGAATGAAGAACAAGTAGCTTAAAAAAAAAAAAACAGCATACCCTAAACCTAACCCCAACCCTGACCTAAGCAACTCCAAAAGTTGGCAACTGAATAATGCCAGACTCCATCCAAAACTTAAATTCGGCATAAGACTTGTGCAGTGGTAGTCGCATGTATTTGCCTCTGGGAGTGGCTTTGTTGTAGGGGTGTCCAGAGCCATAGAGAGACAGAGTTGCGACAACGGAAGTTCAAAACGCTCGATCGTCACGTGATTCACGTAGACCTCAATAGTTCCAGGAAGTTCATAGAGGGCGACTGGAATGCATTGAGTTAGAGAGACAGAACTGCAATTTTTCGTAATTAGTAGACAATAAAATAATTTACATTATTTATAAAATAATGTTTACGTAGTATATGTAGCTGTATCAGTGTTGTTTTTAAAAGATAAAACCCGCTAATATTTGAGGATTAATGTGGTCAGCTATCCTTACCTGCCATGTTAACATATTTTAGGTTGACGTTATCATGGTAAAAGTCCATGTTTGCTATATAAACGACATCTTGGTCTTTTACCAAGTAACTTCAGCCTCTCTGTATAAATATTATGTGTGTGTGTGCGCGTTTTCAAACAACTTGTATGTTAGTCAAGTGCAATCACATCTTAATGTTCATTGTCGTTTTATTAATCTCATGGTAAATATTAAGTTTGTTGTCTTTGAAAATTCATTCCAAATAAGTGAAGATATTTTAAGATTAAGTGGGAATTAATCTCTTTTAATGTTTTTGATTCTTGTGCACCCCTCAATTATTAATATATAACAATATATTTGTAGTATGTTCTAATTTAAAATAACTTAAAACACTTTTACCCATTTAATCATATATTTTATGTATGTTAACTTTTGTTATGCACTTATTTACATGCTATAAAGCATGTTGTCCTTGAACAGTCTCCACTATAGTTTGCTGTGCTGCATGGGAGCGCTCCAGTCACTCACAGAAAGGAGTGTGAATGAATGTTTTCCCTACTGACATGGAGAGGAGAAAAAAAAAAATGATGCATCAAGTTTTGTTCAGTTCACATCTATTTGTATAGCACTTTTTATTATACACATTGTTTCAAAGCAGCTTTACAGAAAATGAATGTTTCTACATTACAAATAAGAGTTGTGTTAACAGGTGTAACTGTGTCAAAGTAATGTTCATATGGCAGAAATGTTCTAATTAGGCTATACAAATCATGCAGTTAAGTAATGTCATATTATTGTGTCATTCTCCTTTAAATGTTAATGAGCTCTGCTGACTCCGCCCCTCTCTTCTGAGCCACTCTCTGAGGGACTGTTTACTTTAGCCGCATTCATCATGAAACTTGCTAATTAGCACATTATTAGGAAAGGCCATTAGCAAAGATTCATTTAAAAAACCTTGTACTCACTTTTTCTGGAGGTGAAGCTGGATCACGAATGATTCGCGCGAACATAGGTACATTTAGGTAGATGGAGGGCGCATTCCCTTCAGAAGCAAACCTAATCCTCTTCAGCTGCTCAGATGACGGGAGTAAATGACGACTGCCATGTTCATTATTACATCCAACAGCAAAACACCTCAATCGCTTAGGAGTCATTCTTGTCTACATCTGCTCCGGCGGTGAAACAGCTGATGACAGCTCACTCAGGGCGGGTCTGACTCTGAGGTAAGACACCAGTGCAGTCTGTCCTAAAACGCTGCTGTCAATCAACAATCGTGGGAGGGGCCTCCGTCCGTGTGATGTCACACGGACAGACGGCTCGATTTGAGAAAGGGATAAAGATTTAAGGAGATTACGAAAAAAAACACTGGGTGGATTTTTATCATTATAGGGTGGTTGTTTACACACACTGGCAACGCACATTTCAGTTCAAACAACTTGTAAAAGTGCATGTAGCATTATATGACCCCTTTAAGTGAGGAATAATCTAATAATAATCTGTTTTAATGCACACGGTAATTTGATTAGCTGTGCTGATAATATACAATTTTGCTCTAGAAATGTCTTACCTTTCAAAAGTTCATCACAGCGGTCTCTTCTGCTGCATCTCTACGGCGCTGATAGTATGAGCACAACTTCCGGGAACTATTGAGCGGCTCCATGATCCGCCATTGCTGTAAAAAATGGTCCATTGGAGTCAACGGAGTTGTCGCAACTCTCTCTCTATGGCTCTGGGGTGTCCAGATCCAATCACGTGATCGGAAATCGGGCCCGATCACGTGGTTTCAGACTCGATCGAATCGGACGTTACCTCCCGATCAGGACTCGGATATATATGTATATATATATATATATATATATATATATATATATATATATATTCTCATTATTTTTAACACATCTATAGTTATGCGGTGGCACAGAGTTAGACCTCTTGACTCCACACAGAAACAGCAACGCGTGCGGCATGACATCACTTTGTTGCAGAGACGCTATTGGTTAAATGCCGGCAAAGTAGAACACGGAAGCAGCTTGAAGCGGAAAGCGCGAGTATGTCTGCGGTCTGGAGGTAACGTTAGAGATGTTAGTTTTCATTAAGAAAAACATACATTTCCTTCTGTGAAACTTACTACTGTGATGACAGTAAGAGTTAGGAGTGCAGTTCCTAAAAGCACATTACTGGCTTTGCAAACACTATGGCACTTTTATTTTTTTAATTTGTTTACATGCCTGCCGGTGTCCTGACATTTTATCCTACCCGTCAGATTTTCCTACCAGGGCTTACTGCGCACATCAATATTGCGTCTTTTTTCTCATGCAGAACAACAATATTTAATGTATCTGCATTACTGTATGGGTAGGTTCAGGGTTGGGTAGCATTTTTCATTGTTGAATTGTACTACCTACTGTTTTAATGGGAGGTAGCAAAATCTGACAGGGTAGCACAAATCGACAGAACACCGGGTATTTTAAGTTGAGGTGCTATTTGTTTTTATTAGACTTTTTTTTATATTTACTGTTGCACTAAAGTCCAAAAGTGAAGAATTTGTTATTTATTACTTGATTGTTAACAAACAGAGCACTTCTGTGAGGTAGCTTGAACAGAGTTGTTGAATGTTAAAATAAGGTGAATTAAATAAAAAATAAGGAACATCCTGGATCTGTTTCTTCGCTCTTCTTTATTCTTTTTTTATGTATTATAGAAGCATCGGATCGGGACTCGGTATCGGTAGATACTCAAAATCAAATGACTCGGACTCGAGGGCAAAAAAACCTGATCGGGACAGCCCTACTTTGTTGTGTTGCTCGCTGGATGTAGGAACTCCAGGGTTGGCTGGACTGGATATCCAAGAGGAGGAATCCTTGAAAGTCCAGAAGCAAAAATCAGAATGTCCTCAAGGTGAAGTGCGACACATTCTCCCCCTACGAAATAACATTTACAGTTAATTAGAAAATGCATTCATACAAAGTGTGAAGGACATTTGTAATAAATTATAAGTTAACTAACTTTAATCTCTTGCAGGTTTAACATTCTTCTCCTTGCATGTATATTTGTTTAATATTTATCTATCTCTCTGTCTGTCTGTCTAGTATTTCTAAGCCATATAGTCTCATTTAAGTTTCTATCTTCCCATATTTCCAGTCTGATCTACCTAACTTAAAATCTTACATTTTCAAGATATTACAGTTTTAAAAAAAATGTTTACAGTTTTTGAAACTATGGCTCCATTTGTCAAAACTCTACACACAAAACCACACACACACACAACATGAAAAACATCACACACACATTGCAAAAGCAAACACTTCTTTCAAAACTATTTTAACTCATCTAAAAATTGTAATTTTGTTTACATTAATTCAACACAAACAAAAAATTAGCCACATATACACCAAACACAGATTGCAGTGGAGCTAATTCACACCTAATTCTTCATTCTGAATTTAATCTTTTTTTGGCTCATTTTATCTGTAAAAGAAAATCTGCTTAATTCTGCACACGTGAATATAAGTTTTCAACTTCGAGCCTTCATGGACAATTATATATCACTTATAAATGATTAAATACAAAATGAATAGTAGTTATTGAGATTGATGTGGTTTGGAATTGGTAAAATGTGCTTGGAAAAAAAATATGATCATAATATAAAGTTGTATGATAATTATGCACACACTGTAAATAAAATGGAACAATCTCCAATTCAGAGCTGCTAGAGTTACAGTACCTTCAATATCAATTAGCCAGTCTCTCCAGTAGCACAGCACCCTGCTTTCCTCTTGGCGCCGGCTGCTCCCAACTGTGGATAAAACGGGCTGAAATAAGCTGATCAAATCCGCAGCATTTAGCTGCTGTGTGTTTTCCAAAAACAATCCTTTGAATTGTACTGGATGTGCTTGGATGGCCTCAGCCAGTTTGAGTGTGTTCAGCCCTTCCATGAATCTGTAGAATAAAACATTGTATTCAAATTTTAAAATGTAAGGATACATCAACACTCTTTTCACTCATTATACAAATTACAATGTTTGTAATCACTTACTGTTGAAATGCAGTCTGTACACGTCCTTCAACATAATGTTGGATAGAGTGGGATACGAGACTGTCCCTCTCATTCAAGGTCAAAATGTAACGCATTGTCCCCAGAACTGTGAGTGTCTCAGAAGCCTGAATAGTCGCCTCTCTTGCTTGATCAATTGTTTCTGCATTCTTTAAGCAAAAAAAAAAAAAAAAAGGGTTAATGCAGATCAACAAGTATTTGCAACCATATTGTCCAGTTTTGCCAACCTAGCAATTTTGTTGCTTGATTTAGCAAAAATCACTTGGCACCAAACTAGCTATTTCTTAATTTTTTTTTTTTTTTTTTCAAATTCTAGCAAATTGTGACAAACAAAAAAAAAGAACAGAAGAGCACAAATGTGGCATTAAGGAATATTTACAGACTTTTTTGACAAGAATCAGAAGTGGCATTAATTTTATGAAAATTATTATGAAAAATGTCATCATTAAACATTAATGATGAAGTATCAGCAGATCTTAGACAGAATCTTTAATTTTTAATCCTTAAATTAGTTGGCAAAACTGACAATGTCCTTACTTTTTGTAGTCTATCATTAACTTGTTCGTCTCCAATATCTGCCAGACTAGCAGGTCCTGTGGGTTTTCCAGATATCTGGTTGTATAGTCTATCTGAGAAAAAATGTGGAGCAACCCCCCCCCGTGAATTAGGCACACAGATATCATCGTTCCGACAAGCCTGTAGAGCCCTGTATGAAGAGCTGTAACACAGAAGGTAAAAATAATAATTTGACTACACAGTGTTTAGATCAATACATAATCTTTTTAGTAGATAAATGCATATATAACATTCCAAGTAAACCCATGTAATACATTGGTTATAACTGCATATTTTACTAAATTATTGTATATATTGGGTCAGATCAGTGACTGTTGTAAATGCATACCATTTACATCTAAAGACAAATTTTTTTGATTCTCTGGTCCCTGAAATATTGCAGATCTTCTTAGATCAGCAAGAGATGTAAGAATTCACGCTGTGGTCCTCCATCCACAGCACCCTCTCCATGACCATCATCATCCACGAAAACAACGCTTCTCTTCTTCTTGGGGTCAAATCTTGTACGCCCAAAGGCACGCAGAGCACAGTTCATAACTTCAGACGTTTATCATGTTTGAAGTCGGGGTTGAGTCAAAGTCACATTGGGACACCAGTAGTTGAAGATGTGAAACCTCTACCCTGTAGCAAAATTCAGAATCAAATTCAGAAATTGTTTTTTTAAGACTGCACATTAAGAATATCTCAATATCTAGTCCTCATATAAAGTTATTGGCTCACCCAAACCCTTACCCTAAACCTACCCTTTACCCAATTATAACCTGACCCCTAAAACCAAGTCTTGACCCTCAAACAGGACTTAAGTGCTCTCAGAAAGTGAGGACCGCCAAAATGTCCTCACTTTACAATTTTGTTCTCACTCCGCTGGTCTAAAACTCAAACCGGCCCTCACAAAGATAGCTGTACAAGTACACACACACACAAACATCTCAGCATCTGTTTGTTATAAACAACAACACATTACCTAAAAACTAATGTTAGACCTACCTAAAATAACCTGAAAAATCACTGTTTAATTTATTCGTATCTTTACTCTTGTAATTATTTGTGCTGTTGCTTGTAGGTAAGGAAAATAAGAATAATCTATCTAGATTTATTTGACAGTATAGTTTTTCCCTAAACATAAAACATACCGAACCGTACAGAAACCGTGACTAAAAACCGAACCATGAGTAAGATTAACCGTTCCACCCCTATTGTTAACTGCTCAAATATTTGTCAGTGGTACGTTTTTTTGTTAGACAATCTGACATACAGAATTACCCTTCCAACATATTCACAGACTGTGTTGGACTAGATGGCATATAAACTGTGTTTCCAGATGGAGATGGTGACCTTGGAGATGGTGACCTTGGGGGAGATGTTGACCTCGAAAGAGATTGCATTGTGGATGGAGACTGTGCTCTGGTCTCAAAAGTATGTGGTACAGTTGGCATTGTAGTTGAAAGTACTGCCTGAGAACACAGAAAATTGTGTGCAATGGTTACCATTTACTGTTGTTACAATTTCCACTTAGAAAGTCTAAGACTAAGGGTTAAGGGAAGAGGGGAAAAAAAGAGTGAGACTAGGAGTAGCTTCTCATCTCCAGCCCCAACCATTTTTCTGGTACAGCAGGGGTATTTAAGCAGCAACATTCAAGAATCTGACTTAAATTGATTGAATTAAACAAAATAAATTGATTGAATTAAACATAAAATAAAATATCTTTTGTGTTCACGCTGCACGCATCTAACATACAGGCACTCATCCATTTTTCCCCTCAACTGTTTTCAGGGGGACAGGAGTCAACGCTGGAGGATCGCAGGAGAATTCTAGGAAACAACAGGTAAGTCAACACAGGTAAGTACGAGTGGAGTCGGGTAACTGTTCAGGGTAGTGAACCATAGACTGGACGATAAGTGTCAGAGAGAGCGTGGTATTTAAGGACGTGCTGATGAGGGATTGCAGGTGCGGGTGATTAGAACTCAGGTGATCTGGTGATTGCTGTTGACGGCGGTGACTGTGACTCTCTGAATTTCTGGAGGAGGAGGCTCATCCGGCTCGTGTTGATCTGGAGTGAGGGAAGAGCATAGTTTGAGCAGAGAAACGTGGAATGTGGGGTGAATTCGATACCTGGGGGGGTAGTTGGAGCTGGTACGTGACCTCATTGATCTGCCTCTGGATCGGGAACGGACCAATATAGCGGGGACTCAGCTTCTTGCAGCGCAGGCGGAGTCGCAGATAACCACACCCAGTCTCCAGGGTGGTAGATGGGAGTCCGCAAAGTCCTTATGTCTCCACACTGCCCAAACTCTCTCGCTCGCCCGGAACCAGTGGTCTACAGCTGGAACCTCCGATGGCTCCCCCGTCCACGGGAAGAGCGGGGGTTGGTAGCCGAGTATGCACTGGAACGGCGTAAGGCCTGTGGTGTTCTGACGGAGGGAATTCTGTGCATACTTGGCCCACGGGAGGAAACGGCTCCAGCTGTACTGATCTTCCTGGCAGTATGCCCAGAGGTACCGTCCGAGTTCTTGGATCTTCCGCTAAGTCTGGCCGTTTGTCTGTGGATGGTAACCGGAGGACAAGCTCAACGTGACTCCTAGCAGGTGGAAGAAGGCTTTCCACACATGGGAGATGAACTGTGGACCGCGATCAGACACAATGTCTTCTGGTACCCCGCAGTTCCTAAAGATATGATGGAATAAGTGGGGTCAGTTTCTTAGAATAATAAGCGTAAGGCTGGAGGTGTGGAGGCTCATCATACTGCTGGGACAGCACGGCCCCGACTCCCGTGGTGGAGGCGTCCACTTCCACCACGAATGGCACATGGGGATCTGGATGGCAAAGGATGGGGGCAATGCTGAATGCGGTCCTAAGGCTTTCGAAGGCTTCGTGGGCGCTGGACAGGGACTTGGGCTTTCTGCGGAGCAGGGTGGTAAGCGGGGCTGTGAGCAGACTGAAACCCTTGATGAAACAGTGATAGAAATTGGCGAATCCAAGGAACCTCTGCATTTCTCTAGCTTTAGGTACAGGTGGAACTGATGGAGCATTCAGGATTACAACATGAAATGTTTAAGGTGTTCACATACATTTCCAGAAACATTTCTTTCAACTAAAGACTGATAATACAAAACCTTGGAAAGCAAAACAAAACAAATTATGCACATTCATTACATGACAAAACATTACAACTGTCACAATCTTACAGTTCCAGAGGGTTCCTGTTGAGTTGTTGCCTGAAAATAAGAAGATGCAATAAAAGACAAATCAATAACATTACAGTACAACTAATTATTATTTTTGGCAATGTTGAAATACTTTCTCCTATTATAGCTTAATAAGCAGAGACAAAATATAGCCTAAATAAACAATGGTTTGTCCGCTCAACCATACAGAGCAACTTTGGCTCAGTCACTATCATGAGTTTTGGGAAGGACTTTATGTTTGTTGAGTCAAAGGAATATTGAAGGTATATGGGAGTTTATGTGACACTAATGTAAGGTTTAGTTACACTAATGTCACCAAACAAAAATAAGCAGTGTTTTTAATTAGTGTGTTTAGTGTCACAGGAATGATATAAATCAGTATTCGTGAAATAATGAATTCACCTTTGAATAGCCTAATTGCTTATAGCAGTGGTGGCTGGTGGAACATTTTCTAGGTAGGGCACCACATCCAACTATTTTAGCATACATCCCAGTATGATTTATTCCAGTACAACAAAAGGAAAAATATTAAGACCCGAAACATCTCACAAAACTTAATATTTTCTGCAATATTTTTGCAAGATATATTAAACTTTTTTTAATTTTCATAACTCACAATTTATGTATACAACGCAACAGCACAAACTGTGTTGAAAAAATAAATCCCTCCTTTTCACACTTTGGTGATGTGTCGCACTATTGCTCTAATGAAGAAACAAACCCCTGGCTTATAGTGAGATGAAGGTATTCATATAATTATATAATGAATATAGAAAGTAGAAGGAAAAAGTTTTCACTTACATTTTCAGCAGTGTTTATTTCAGTAAAAGGCAAGTCAGAGGGAACCTTGAAAAAACATTAAACAAAGACAAACCAAGAAAAAAAATAACAAAAAAAGAAATAACTCAATGCTTATTTCACTTTCAGTAGATGGCGTTACAATTATGAGTACCATCAAAAAACATTTCCTCACTGTTTCAGAGGGTTCCTGTTGAATTGTTGGCTGAAAGTAAGAATAACAATAAAAGGCTAAAAATGCAACTACACAAAGGTAAATAGCAATTATTTTAATTCTTGTTATTATGGAATAAGTCACCCTACTCACCTTAGTGCGAATGTACAGTGGGTACGGAAAGTATTCAGACCCCCTTAAATTTTTCACTCTTTGTTATATTGCAGCCATTTGCTAAAATCATTTAAGTTCATTTTTTTTCCTCATTAATGTACACACAGCACCCCATATTGACAGAAAAACACAGAATTGTTGACATTTTTGCAGATTTATTAAAAAAGAAAAACTGAAATATCACATGGTCCTAAGTATTCAGACCCTTTGCTCAGTATTTAGTAGAAGCACCCTTTTGATCTAATACAGCCATGAGTCTTTTTGGCAAAGATGCAACAAGTTTTTCACACCTCTGCCATTCCTCCTTGCAGATCCTCTCCAGTTCTGTCAGGTTGGATGGTAAACGTTGGTGGACAGCCATTTTTAGGTCTCTCCAGAGATGCTCAATTGGGTTTAAGTCAGGGCTCTGGCTGGGCCATTCAAGAACAGTCACGGAGTTGTTGTGAAGCCACTCCTTCGTTATTTTAGCTGTGTGCTTGGGGTCATTGTCTTGTTGGAAGGTAAACCTTCGGCCCAGTCTGAGGTCCTGAGCACTCTGGAGAAGGTTTTCGTCCAGGATATCCCTGTACTTGGCCGCATTCATCTTTCTATCGATTGCAACCAGTCGTCCTGTCCCTGCAGCTGAAAAACACCCCCACAGCATGATGCTGCCACCACCATGCTTCACTGTTGGGACTGTATTGGACAGGTGATGAGCAGTGCCTGGTTTTCTCCACACATACCGCTTAGAATTAAGGCCAAAAAGTTCTATCTTGGTCTCATCAGACCAGAGAAACTTATTTCTCACCATCTTGGAGTCCTTCAGGTGTATTTTAGCAAACTCCATGCAGGCTTTCTTCCGTCGGGCCACTCTGCCATAAAGCCCTGACTGGTGGAGGGCTGCAGTGATGGTTGACTTTCTACAACTTTCTCCCATCTCCCGACTGCATCTCTGGAGCTCAGCCACAGTGATCTTTGGGTTCTTCTTTACCTCTCTCACCAAGGCTCTTCTCCCCCGATAGCTCAGTTTGGCCGGACTGCCAGCTCTAGGAAGGGTTCTGGTCGTCCCAAACGTCTTCCATTTAAGGATTATGGAGGCCACTGTGCTCTTAAGAACCTTAAGTGCAGCAGAAATTTTTTTGTAACCTTGGCCAGATCTGTGCCTTGCCACAATTCTGTCTCTGAGCTCTTCAGGCAGTTCCTTTGACCTCATGATTCTCATTTGCTCTGACATGCACTGTGAGCTGTAAGGTCTTATATAGACAGGTGTGTGGCTTTCCTAATCAAGTCCAATCAGTATAATCAAACACAGCTGGACTCAAATGAAGGTGTAGAATCAGCTCAAGGATGATCAGAAGAAATGGACAGCACCCGAGTTAAAATAAAAAAAAACACGATTTTGTCAGTATGAACAACATACTTTTTCACCGCAAATACCTACGTGTTGGCGTCACTCAACACCGAAAGTCTTAGAGTAATCCGGTGAACTCTTGTCCTCTGTGGCCTCTGTTGCAGCCTCCTAGGTGCAGAATCTGCACTTCTTTGAAACATTCTTAGTCTGGAACAGGTGAAAAAAGACATACACACAAAAAGAAAGTTTATCAAATGGCGCCCCCAGTCATCAATGTAGTTTCTGTTCATTTCTCTTTATAGTTACTTATTTTATTATATATTATATACAGGGGTTAAATTGGGATTTGTTATGTTTTTATTTGGGGGTGGGGTGTATCGGGCTTTTTATATACATAATTTATTTATTTATTTTATTTGCATTTATTTTATATGATTTATTCTGAAGCAATATTCTTATGTTTTCTATCAGCTGTGACATATAAATCTGCATGTTTTTATATGTAATCCAAGGACATTTTTCACCTTTTATAGAGGGCATTTTCTCATTAATACTTTCATTTCAAATTCGTACATTTGATCTATAAATTAAATTAGCCTATAATAATGTGATTGTTATTATCTATACGTTATCAAATGAAATCATTTACACTGAAAAATAAAGCTGCATTAAATAATATTATGAGATTCTAGGTTGAATTAGGTTAAATATTTTTTTTTAATACAAACAAGAAATGATGGTGGAAATTATACTTTTAAACTAATTTAAAACGCCAGTAGGTGCCAGTAGTGAGCGTTTAATGAGTGAGTCATTGAGTCGTTCATTCAAACGATTCGTTCAAACGGCAGATTCATCAGATGTTTACCCAGATAGCACAGGTACATCGCGGAGACGTCTGTGAAAGATCGAAGCATCTGATAAACATCGCATTCGATCGAATGTTTTTTGTTGTTAATGAGTCGTCTTCTTTACGTCTATACAACGTCTATACGATGAATCTTCATTTGAAAATACGTGCTGCCATGCACGCAGCGACGGATCGGAGCAAGCAGACGAATCAGTAGAACCCGGGTTTTTGCAACCGTTGTTGCATGGATTATGCCAGAAATAGAACGAGGAATCATTTTACTGACTGGAGATTTGTTGAGTCGCGCTGCATCCAGGCGATAGTGATTATGGGGTTTCTCTGCACCACTCGCGTCCAAAGACACTTTAATAAAATACAAATACAACAACAACACTCTTTGAAACCCACCATGCACAACCAGCCTTTAAATCTGTTTGTTTGATCCCTCTGTAGACAAAAATACATGCAAAAAATGCCAGCCCAGTTTCTTATTTGAAGTGACCCTCGTTTCAAGCAAACTGTAATTTTACCTACTTTACTGGTTTACATTCCTTGTATGTCATCTTGCAGAAAGCATAAATTAGACCCTTCTTATGCCACGCTTGACTGCTGCTTAGAATTTCAATTGTCAACATTACAAGCTTGATAATTTGAGTAACACCTTAATTTATACCATGGTCTGCATGAAGGTGAACGGTTTGTGTCAGGTGATTCTTTGACTCCATTCCATGCACTGAAATATAGTGTACATATTCATATTTTGTTCCAAATAATGTTAAAGGTGACAAAGGCAAAGAAAACCCTTGATGAATGAGGAAGCCTTTGGATGAAACACTATACAAATGTCTATTTCATTTAATGCCTCACAGAATTAATGATACTGACAAACCCCAGACTTGATTATGACAGTTTGCAGCACACTGAGCCTGTAATAAACTTTAAATAATATCTTTAAATCTTTAAATAATAAAACATTAAGGACACACTTTAATGTATTAACTGCTGAAAGCATCGAGTTGAGTTGACTTAATTCACAACATAACAGTCTCTACATAATAACAGTCTCAAATAAAGAATATAAAGAGCTCTAATAGAATAATCCATAACATCTGCAATAAAACAAGGTGCAGACCGTGCATGGCAGACACGGGTTATAGACTGCACTTAATGAAACATTGTTGCAAGTTGAGTGTGGGATTGATGGTGGGCTAGAGGTAGATCTGTGCATCTTAGGATGAACCAGTGTGTCATTCCTAGTGTGTCTGGTGGAGAAAAGAAATAGAAAAGATGTTAGAGCATTTTATAAGGAAACAATGTACAAGTTACTGAAGGTGTAAACAATAATACAATATCAGGCAGTGAACACCATGTACAATGCAGCAACATGCACACAATACTATCAACAACCTCTGTATTAGACACTATACTAAGCTGTGCCACTGAAATCAGACTGATTAACATGATTGTCACAATATTCATTTATTTGAATAAAGTTTTTGGGTGAACCATCCCTTTAAGGTCCATGTTTGATGGTTTAATAGTGATAATTGCTCATTTAACAGTATTGCTGTGAAAGCTGACAGTAATGAATAAAACTGAACAACAATCCAACTACTATACATTAAACAGCACAGAGCAACAAACCCAAAGCTGCCCTGTGCATGCGTGCCCAAACTGATCTAAGACAAGCAGAAAGCAGAAATAATTTGTAGAA